>NC_069499.1:14072760-14257760 GCF_027579735.1 Bombina bombina | reverse complement strand
CTTGTTCAGTGGTGGTCGTCTTTCAGCCTTTCTTACCTTGGCCATGTCTCTGAGTATTGCACACCTTGTGCTTTTGGGCACTCCAGTGATGTTGCAGCTCTGAAATATGGCCAAACTGGTGGCAAGTGGCATCTTGGCAGCTGCACGCTTGACTTTTCTCAGTTCATGGGCAGTTATTTTGCGCCTTGGTTTTTCCACACGCTTCTTGCGACCCTGTTGACTATTTTGAATGAAACGCTTGATTGTTCGATGATCACGCTTCAGAAGCTTTGCAATTTTAAGAGTGCTGCATCCCTCTGCAAGATATCTCACTATTTTTGACTTTTCTGAGCCTGTCAAGTCCTTCTTTTGACCCATTTTGCCAAAGGAAAGGAAGTTGCCTAATAATTATGCACACCTGATATAGGGTGTTGATGTCATTAGACCACAACCCTTCTCATTACAGAGATGCACATCACCTAATATGCTTAATTGTTATTAGGCTTTCGAGCCTATACAGCTTGGAGTAAGACAGCATGCATAAAGAGGATGATGTGGTCAAAATACTCATTTGCCTAATAATTCTGCACTCCCTGTATATAACATATAGCATACATACATATATAACATATAGCATACATATATAACATATAGCATAGATTTATAACATATAGCATATATATAGCATACATATATAACATTTAGCATACATATATAACATATAGCATATATATAACATATAGCATATATATAACATATAGCATACATATATAACATTTAGCATACATATATAACATATAGCATATATATCATATAGCATACATATACAGTATAACATATAGCATACTTATATATCATATAACATACATATAGTGCAAATACAGAAGGCACTCACATGGTCTTAATAAGTAATAGTAGTTTAATACTGACGTTTCGGGGTCTCCCCTGTTTTCAAAGTAAGGTTACAAACATAGAAATGAACTCACCCTTTTAATAGCAGAACCCACCACCAATTGCACTGGCTCTGGACGCGTCTCGGAAGTTTCCGGCGTCACATGACCATGACGTCACAATCTCTGTTGTCGTGTATTTATTTTAACTAGGTAGACTAATAAGTAAATAGTTATTAACTATTTACTAACTACCTAGCTAAAATAAATACAAATTTACCTGTGAAATAAAACCTAACCTGAGTTACACTAACACCTAACCTTACACTACAATTAAATACATTTCATTAATGAAATGCAATTAACTAAATTACAAAAAAACACACTAAGTTACACAAAATAAAAAAGACATTATCAAATATTTAAACTAATTACACCTAATCTAATAGCCCTATCAAAATAAAAAAGCCCCCCCCAAAAAATAATAAAACCCCTAGCCTAAACTAAACTGCCAATAGCCCTTAAAAGGGCCTTTTGTGGGGCATCTTGGATGATGTCCCTTAAAGGGAACCTTCAGTGTACGTCTGGGACCGTATGAAGAGGATGCTCCGCGCTGGATGTCTTGAAGATGGAGCCGCTCCGTGCCGGAAGGATGAAGATAGAAGATGCTTGGATGAAGACTTCTCCCGGCTTCGTTGAGCATAGACGTCCGGTCTTCCAAAACTTTAAGTGGATCTTTGGGCGTTAGTGTTAGGTTTTATTAAGGGTTTATTGGGTGGGTTTTATATTTAGCTTAGGGTTTGGACAATGTAAAAGAGCTGAATGCCCTTTTAAGGACAATGCCCATCCAAATGCCCTTTTCAGGGCAATAGGGAGCTTAGGTTTTTTTAGATAGTATTTTATTTGGGGGGGGTTGGTTGTGTAGGTGGTGGGTTTTACTGTTGGGGGGTGTTTGTATTTTTATTTGCCAGGTAAAAGAGCTGATTTCTTTGGGGCAATGCCCCGCAAAAGGCCCTTTTAACGGCTATTGGCAGTTTAGTTTAGGCTAGGGGTTTTATTATTTGGGGGGGGGGCTTTTTTATTTTAATAGGGCTATTAGATTAGGTGTAATTAGTTTAAATATTTGATCATTTCTTTTTTGTTTTGTATAACTTAGTGGGGTTTTTTTGTGATTTAGTTAATTGTATTTCATTAATGTAATTTATTTAATTTTAGTGTAATGTTAGGTTTAACTGTAAGACAGGTTAGGTTTTATTTCACAGGTAAGTATTTATTTTTACTAGGTAGTTAGTAAATAGTTAATAACTATTTACTAACTAGTCTACCTAGTTAAAATAAATACAAACTTACCTGTGCAATAAAAATAAAACATAAGATAGATACAATATAACTATTAGTTATATTGTAGCTAGCTTAGGTTTTATTTTACAGGTAAGTATTTATTTAGTTTTAAATAGGAATAATTTAGGTATTAATTGTAATATTTATTTGGAATTATTTTAATTAGGTTAAAGTTAGTGGGTGTTAGGGATAGGGTTACATTAGGGTTAGACGTAGGGTTAGGTTTAGGGGTTAATAACTTTAGTATAGTGGCAGCGACATTGGGGGCAGCAGATTAGGGGTTAATAAGTGTAGTTAGGTGGTGACGAGATTAATAACAGTAATGTAGGTTGTAGCGATGTTGGGGGCAGCAGATTAGGGGTTAATAACAGTAATGTAGGTGGCGGCAATGTTGGGGGCAGCAGATTTGGGGTGTTTAGACTCAGGGTTTATGTTAGGGTGTTAGGTGTAAACGTACATTTTTTCCCCCCCATAGACTTTAATGGGGTTGTGTTACGGAGCTTTATGCGCCGTTAATGCAGGTGTTAGGCTTTTTTTGCCGGCTCTCCCCATTGAAGTCTATGGGGATATTGTGCACGAACACGTCAAAGCAGCGCTGGTATTTGGGTGCGGTATGGAGCTCAACGCAGCCATATCGCCCGCAAACGCCAGTTTTTTGCAAACTTATAATACCAGCGCTATAGGGAGTGAAATACTGCTGAAAAAGTTGCAGTCGTTAATTTCCCTATATCGCTCAAAACACGTAGGCCTAGATTTAGAGTTGGGCGGTAGCCGTCAAAACCAGCGTTAGAGGCTCCTAACGCTGGTTTTTACCGCCTTCTGGTATTTGGAGTCAGTCATTAAAGGGTCTAACGCTCACTTTCCAGCCGCAACTTTTCCATACCGCAGATCCCCTTACGTCAATTGCGTATCCTATCTTTTCAATGGGATCTTTCTAACTCCGGTATTTAGAGTCGTGGCTGAAGTGAGCGTTAGAAATCTAACGACAAAACTCCAGCCGCAGAAAAAAGTCAGTAGTTAAGAGCTTTCTGGGCTAACGCCGGTTTATAAAGCTCTTAACTACTGTGCTCTAAAGTACACTAACACCCATAAACTACCTATGTACCCCTAAACCGAGGTCCCCCCACATCGCCGCCACTCGATTACATTTTTTTAACCCCTAATCTGCCGACCGCCACCTACGTTATCCTTATGTACCCCTAATCTGCTGCCCCTAACACCGCCGACCCCTATATTATATTTATTAACCCCTAACCTGCCCCCCACAACGTCGCCGCCAGCTACCTACAATAATTAACCCCTAATCTGCCGACCGCCACCTACGTTATCCTTATGTACCCCTAATCTGCTGCCCCTAACACCGCCGACGCCTATATTATATTTATTAGCCCCTAATCTGCCCCCCTCAACGTCGCCTCCACCTGCCTACACTTATTAACCCCTAATCTGCCGAGCGGATCTCACCGCTACTATAATAAAGTTATTAACCCCTAATCCGCCTCACTCCCGCCTCAATAACCCTATAATAAATAGTATTAACCCCTAATCTGCCCACCCTAACATCGCCGACACCTAACTTCAATTATTAACCCCTAATCTGCCGACCGAATCTCGCCGCTACTGTAATAAATGGATTAACCCCTAAAGCTAAGTCTAACCCTAACCCTAACACCCCCCTAAGTTAAATATAATTTAAATCTAACAAAATAAATTAACTCTTATTAAATAAATTATTCCTATTTAAAGCTAAATACTTACCTGTAAAATAAACCCTAATATAGCTACAATATAAATTATAATTATATTGTAGCTATTTTAGGATTAATATTTATTTTACAGGCAACTTTGTATTTATTTTAACTAGGTACAATAGCTATTAAATAGTTAAGAACTATTTAATAGTTACCTAGTTAAAATAATTACAAAATTACCTGTAAAATAAATCCTAACCTAAGTTACAATTAAACCTAACACTACACTATCAATAAATTAATTAAATAAAATACCTACAATTACCTACAATTAAACCTAACACTACACTATCAATACATTAATTAAATACAATATCTACAAATAAATACAATGAAATAAACTAACTAAAGTACAAAAAATAAAAAAGAACTAAGTTACAAAAAATAAAAAAATATTTACAAACATCAGAAAAATATTACAACAATTTTAAACTAATTACACCTACTCTAAGCCCCCTAATAAAATAACAAAGACCCCCAAAATAAAAAAATGCCCTACCCTATTCTAAATTACTAAAGTTCAAAGCTCTTTTACCTTACCAGCCCTGAACAGGGCCCTTTGCGGGGCATGCCCCAAAGAATTCAGCTCTTTTGCCTGTAAAAAAAACACATACAATACCCCCCCAACATTACAACCCAACACCCACATACCCCTAATCTAACCCAAACCCCCCTTAAATAAACCTAACACTAAGCCCCTGAAGATCTTCCTACCTTATCTTCACCATACCAGGTTCACCGATCGATCCAGAAGAGCTCCTCCGATGTCTTGATCCAAGCCCAAGCGGGGGGCTGAAGATGTCCATGATCCGGCTGAATTCTTCATCCAAGCGGGAGCTGAAGAGGTCCATGATCCGGCTGAAGTCTTCATCCAAGCGGGAGCTGAAGAGGTCCATGATCCGGCTGAAGTCTTCTATCAACGGCATCTTCAATCTTCTTTCTTCCGGATCCATGTTCATCCCGCCGACGCGGAACATCCATCTTCACCGACGACTTCCCGACGAATGACGGTTCCTTTAAGGGACGTCATCCAAGATGGCGTCCCTCGAATTCCGATTGGCTGATAGGATTCTATCAGCCAATCGGAATTAAGGTAGGAAAATTCTGATTGGCTGATGGAATCAGCCAATCAGAATCAAGTTCAATCCGATTGGATGATCCGATCAGCCAATCAGATTGAGCTCGCATTTTATTGGCTGATCGGAACAGCCAATAGAATGCGAGCTCAATCTGATTGGCTGATTGAATCAGCCAATCGGATTGAACTTGAATTTTCCTACCTTAATTCCGATTGGCTAATAGAATCCTATCAGCCAATCGGAATTTGAGGGACGCCATCTTGGATGACGTCCCTTAAAGGAACCGTCATTCGTCGGGAAGTCGTCGGTGAAGATGGATGTTCCGCGTCGGCGGGATGAACATGGATCCGGAAGAAAGAAGATTGAAGATGCCGTTGATAGAAGACTTCAGCCGGATCATGGACCTCTTCAGCTCCCGCTTGGATGAAGACTTCAGCCGGATCATGGACCTCTTCAGCTCCCGCTTGGATGAAGACTTCAGCCGGATCATGGACATCTTCAGCCCCCCGCTTGGGCTTGGATCAAGACATCGGAGGAGCTCTTCTGGATCGATCGGTGAACCTGGTATGGTGAAGATAAGGTAGGAAGATCTTCAGGGGCTTAGTGTTAGGTTTATTTAAGGGGGGTTTGGGTTAGATTAGGGGTATGTGGGTGGTGGGTTGTAATGTTGGGGGGGGGGTATTGTATGTGTTTTTTTTACAGGCAAAAGAGCTGAATTCTTTGGGGCATGCCCCGCAAAGGGCCCTGTTCAGGGCTGGTAAGGTAAAAGAGCTTTGAACTTTTGTAATTTAGAATAGGGTAGGGCATTTTTTTATTTTGGGGGTCTTTGTTATTTAGGGGGCTTAGAGTAGGTGTAATTAGTTTAAAATTGTTGTAATATTTTTCTGATGTTTGTAAATATTTTTTTATTTTTTGTAACTTAGTTCTTTTTTATTTTTAGTACTTTAGTTAGTTTATTTCATTGTATTTATTTGTAGATATTGTATTTAATTAATGTATTGATAGTGTAGTGTTAGGTTTAATTGTAGATAATTGTAGGTATTTTATTTAATTAATTTATTGATAGTGTAGTGTTAGGTTTAATTGTAACTTAGGTTAGGATTTATTTGACAGGTAATTTTGTAATTATTTTAACTATTTTAGCTATTAAATAGTTCTTAACTATTTAATAGCTATTGTACCTGGTTAAAATAAATACAAAGTTACCTGTAAAATAAATATAAATCCTAAAATAGCTATAATATAATTATAATTTATATTGTAGCTATAGTAGGATTTATTTTACAGGTAAGTATTTAGCTTTAAATAGGAATAATTTATTTAATAAGAGTTAATTTATTTCGTTAGATTTAAATTATATTTAACTTAGGGGGGTGTTAGTGTTAGGGTTAGACTTAGCTTTAGGGGTTAATACATTTATTAGAATAGCGGTGAGCTCCAGTCGGCAGATTAGGGGTTAATGTTTGAAGTTAGTTGTCGGCGATGTTAGGGAGGGCAGATTAGGGGTTAATACTATTTATTATAGGGTTAGTGAGGCGGATTAGGAGTTAATAACTTTATTATAATAGCGGTGCGGTCCGCTCGGCAGATTAGGGGTTAATAAGTGTAGGCAGGTGGAGGCGACGTTGTGGGGGGCAGATTAGGGGTTAATAAATATAATATAGGGGTCGGCGGTGTTAGGGACAGCAGATTAGGGGTACATAGGGATAATGTAAGTAGCGGCGGTTTACGGAGCGGCAGATTAGGGGTTAGTAATAATATGCAGGGGTCAGCGATAGCGGGGGCGGCAGATTAGGGGTTAATAAGTGTAAGGTTAGGGGTGTTTAGACTCGGGGTACATGCTAGGGTGTTAGGTGCAGACATAGGAAGTGTTTCCCCATAGCAAACAATGGGGCTGCGTTAGGAGCTGAATGCGGCTTTTTTGCAGGTGTTAGGTTTTTTTTCAGCTCAAACAGCCCCATTGTTTTCTATGGGGGAATCGTGCACAAGCACGTTTTTGAAGCTGGCCGCGTCCGTAAGCACCGCTGGTATCGAGAGTTGAAGTTGCGTTAAATATGCTATACGCTCCTTTTTTGGAGCCTAACACAGCCATTCTGTGAACTCTCAATACCAGCGGTATTGAAAAGGTGCGGCCAGAAAAAAGCACGCGTAGCTAACGCACCCCTTTGGCCGCAGAACTCTAAATCTAGGCGGTAATCTGGCTGAGTATTATTAAGGGCAAAAATCCTTTCTCCCCTACAAATAAAACATAATAATAATATAATTAAATAACATTAAAATACATTAAAAAAATCATTAAATAAGTTGAAGAAAAAAAGCGCATTTTGTGCACACAATTCATATGTTTCCGGCTCCCTATAGGACAATTTATTTCTAAACGAATAAGTCCAACACATTCAGATTAATTGAGGTTTTGATTAAAGAATCCTCCAATTCCACTCTCTGCCAGGTGCTGCCAAATCTCAGAGGCGTGTGGCTTGCAACAAAACAAAAGATTGAGGCGTAACCCCATATCAAGATAAAATTACACTTTAATTGGAGCTAATAATGGTTAAAAACACTCACAAGATGAAATCCGCAGTTAAATAAGAAGAAACAGACGGCTAGATTTGGAGTTTTGTCGGTAACGACCCGAAAAACTAACGCCGGCTTTTTTCTGGCCGCACCATAAAAATAACTCTGGTATTGAGAGTCCACATAAAGGCTGTGTTAGGCTCCAAAAAAGGAGCGTAGAGCATTTTTAACGCAGCTTCAACTCTCGATACCAGAGTTGCTTACGCAAGCGGCCAGCCTCAAAAACGTGCTCGTGCACGATTCTCCCATAGGAAACAATGGGGCTGTTTGAGCTGAAAAAAAACCTAACACCTGCAAAAAAGCCGCGTTCAGCTCCTAACGCAGCCCCATTGTTTGCTATGGGGAAACACTTCCTACGTCTGCACCTAACACTCTAACATGTACCCCGAGTCTAAACACCCCTAACCTTACACTTATTAACCCCTAATCTGCCGCCCCCGCTATCGCTGACCCCTGCATATTATTATTAACCCCTAATCTGCCGCTCCGTAAACCGCCGCTACTTACATTATCCCTATGTACCCCTAATCTGCTGCCCTAACATCGTCGACCCCTATATTATATTTATTAACCCCTAATCTGCCGCCCACAACGTCGCCTCCACCTAACTACACTTATTAACCCCTAATCTACCGCGCGGATCTGAGCGCTACTATAATAAAGTTATTAACCCCTAATCCGCCTCACTAACCCTATAATAAATAGTATTAACCCCTAATCTGCCCTCCCTAACATTGCAGACACCTAACTTCAATTATTAACCCCTAATCTGCCGACCGGAGCTCACCGCTATTCTAATAAATGTATTAACCCCTAAAGCTAAGTCTAACCCTAACACTAACACCCCCCTAAGTTAAATATAATTTACATCTAACGAAATAAATTAACTCTTATTAAATAAATTATTCCTATTTAAAGATAAATACTTACCTGTAAATTAAATACTAATATAGCTACAATATAAATTATAATTATATTATAGCTATTTTAGGATTTATATTTATTTTACAGGTAACTTTGTATTTATTTTAACCAGGTACAATAGCTATTAAATAGTTAAGAACTATTTAATAGCTAAAATAGTTAAAATAATTACAAATTTACCTGTAAAATAAATCCTAACCTAAGTTACAATTAAACCTAACACTACACTATCAATAAATTAATTAAATAAAATACCTACAATTATCTACAATTAAACATAACACTACACTATCAATACATTAATTAAATACAATATCTACAAATAAATACAATGAAATAAACTAACTAAAGTACAAAAAATAAAAAAGAACTAAGTTACAAAAAATAAAAAAATATTTACAAACATAAGAAAAATATTACAACAATTTTAAACTTATTACACCTACTCTAAGCCCCCAATAAAATAACAAAGACCCCCAAAATAACAAAATGCCCTACCATATATTCTAAATTACTACATTTCAAAGCTCTTTTACCTTACCAGCCCTGAACAGGGCCCTTTGCGGGGCATGTCCCAAGAAATTCAGCTCTTTTGCCTGTAAAAAAAAACATACAATACCCCCCCCCAACATTACAACCCACCACCCACATACCCCTAATCTAACCCAACCCCCCCTTAAATAAACCGAACACTAAGCCCCTGAAGATCTTCCTACCTTGTCTTCACCCTACCAGGTTCACCGATCCGTCCTGAAGAGCTCCTCCGATGTCCTAATCCAAGCCCAAGCGGGGGGCTGAAGAGGTCCATGATCCGGCTGAAGGCTTCATCCAAGCGGGAGCTGAAGAGGTCCATGATCCGGATGAAGTCTTCTATCAACGGCATCTTCAATCTTCTTTCTTCCGGATCCATCTTGCAGACCTCCGACGCGGAACATCCTCTTCTCCCGATGCCTACTAGCCGAATGACGGTTCCTTTAAGGGACGTCATCCAAGATGGCGTCCCTCGAATTCCGATTGGCTGATAGGATTCTATCAGCCAAATGGAATTAAGGTAGGAATATTCTGATTGGATCAGCCAATCGGATTGATCTTGATTCTGATTGGCTGATTCCATCAGCCAATCAGAATATTCCTACCTTAATTCCGATTGGCTGATAGAATCCTATCAGCCAATCGGAATTCGAGGGACGCCATCTTGGATGACGTCCCTTAAAGGAACCGTCATTCGGCTAGTAGGCGTCGGGAGAAGAGGATGTTCCGTGTCGGAGGTCTGCAAGATGGATCCAGAAGAAAGAAGATTGAAGATGCCGTTGATAGAAGACTTCATCCGGATCATGGACCTCTTCAGCTCCCGCTTGGATGAAGACTTCAGCCGGATCATGGACCTCTTCAGCTCCCGCTTGGATGAAGACTTCAGCCGGATCATGGACCTCTTCAGCCCCCCGCTTGGGCTTGGATTAGGACATTGGAGGAGCTCTTCAGGACGGATCGGTGAACCTGGTAGGGTGAAGACAAGGTAGGACGATCTTCAGGGGCTTAGTGTTAGGTTTATTTAAGGGGGATTTGGGTTAGATTAGGGGTATGTGGGTGGTGGGTTGTAATGTTGGGGGGGGTATTGTATGGTTTTTTTTACAGGCAAAAGAGCTGAATTTCTTGGGGCATGCCCCGCAAAGTGCCCTGTTCAGGGCTGGTAAGGTAAAAGAGCTTTGAAATGTAGTAATTTAGAATAGGGTAGGGCATTTTGTTATTTTGGGGGTCTTTGTTATTTTATTAGGGGGCTTAGAGTAGGTGTAATTAGTTTAAAATTGTTTTAATATTTTTCTTATGTTTGTAAATATTTTTTTATTTTTTGTAACTTAGTTCTTTGTTATTTTTTGTACTTTATCTAGTTTATTTAATTGTATTTATTTGTAGGAATTGTATTTAATTAATTTATTGATAGTGTAGTGTTAGGTTAATTGTAGGTAATTGTAGGTATTTTATTTAATTAATTTAATGATAGTGTAGTGTTAGGTTTAATTGTAACTTAGGTTAGGATTTATTTCTTCTGTTATGTGTGATCAGTCCACGGGTCATCATTACTTCTGGGATATAACTCCTCCCCAACAGGAAATGCAAGAGGATTCACCCAGCAGAGCTGCATATAGCTCCTCCCCTCTACGTCAGTCCCAGTCATTCTCTTGCACCCAACGACTAGATAGGATGTGTGAGAGGACTATGGTGATTATACTTAGTTTTTATGACTTCAATCAAAAGTTTGTTATTTTACAATAGCACCGGAGCGTGTTATTACTTCTCTGGCAGAGTTTGAGGAAGAATTTGCCAGAGTTTTTTACTATGATTTTAACCGGAGTAGTTAAGATCATATTGCTGTTCTCGGCCATCTGAGGGAGGTAAAGGCTTCAGATCAGGGGACAGCGGGCAGATGAATCTGCATTGAGGTATGTAGCAGTTTTTATTTTCTGAATGGAATTGATGAGAAAATCCTGCCATACCGTTATAATGACATGTATGTATACACTTCAGTATTCTGGGGATGGTATTTCACCGGAACTACTCTGTTAAAAGTCACTAATCCTTTTATTAAGTATTTATCATGTTAAACGTTTTTGCTGGAATGTAGAATCGTTTACATTGCTGAGGTACTGAGTGAATAAATATTTGGGCATTATTTTCCACTTGGCAGTTTGTTTGCTTTTAATTGTGACAGTTTCGTTTCTCTTCACTGCTGTGTGTGAGAGGGAGGGGCCGTTTTTGGCGCTCTTTGCTACGCATCAAAAATTTCCAGTCAGCTACTCTTATATTTCCTGCATGATCCGGTTCATCTCTGACAGATCTCAGGGGTCTTCAAACTTCTTTGGAGGGAGGTAGATTCTCTCAGCAGAGCTGTGAGAATTTTATATTGACTGTGAATAAAAACGTTGCTCTGTAATTTTTATGTAAAATTTAATTATTGTTATTTTACTAATGGGAACAAACCTTTGCTAAAAGTTGTGTTGTTTTAAAGTTTGATGCTATAACTGTTTTTCAGTTCATTATTCAACTGTCATTTAATCGTTTAGTACCTCTTTGAGGCACAGTACGTTTTTGCTAAAAAAAGATTATAACCAAGTTGCAAATTTATTGCTAGTGTGTTAAACATGTCTGACTCAGAGGAAGATATCTGTGTCATTTGTTCCAATGCCAAGGTGGAGCCCAATAGAAATTTATGTACTAACTGTATTGATGCTACTTTAAATAAAAGTCAATCTGTACAATGTGAACAAATTTCACCAAACAGCGAGGGGAGAGTTATGCCGACTAACTCGCCTCACGCGGCAGTACCTGCATCTCCCGCCCGGGAGGTGCGTGATATTATGGCGCCTAGTACATCTGGGCGGCCATTACAGTTAACATTACAAGATATGGCTACTGTTATGACTGAAGTTTTGTCTAAATTACCAGAACTAAGAGGCAAGCGTGATCACTCTGGGGTGAGAACAGAGTGCGCTGACAATACTAGGGCCATGTCTGATACTGCGTCACAGCTTGCAGAGCATGAGGACGGAGAGCTTCATTCTGTGGGTGACGGTTCTGATCCAAACAGATTGGATTCAGATATTTCAAATTTTAAATTTAAATTGGAGAACCTCCGTGTATTACTAGGGGAGGTCTTAGCAGCTCTCAATGATTGTAACACCGTTGCAATACCAGAGAAACTGTGTAGGTTGGATAAATACTTTGCGGTACCGGCGAGTACTGACGTTTTTCCTATACCTAAGAGACTAACTGAAATTGTTACTAAGGAGTGGGATAGACCCGGTGTGCCGTTCTCACCCCCTCCAATATTTAGAAAGATGTTTCCAATAGACGCCACCACTCGGGACTTATGGCAAACGGTCCCTAAGGTGGAGGGAGCAGTTTCTACTTTAGCTAAGCGTACCACTATCCCGGTGGAGGATAGCTGTGCTTTTTCAGATCCAATGGATAAAAAATTAGAGGGTTACCTTAAGAAAATGTTTGTTCAACAAGGTTTTATATTGCAACCCCTTGCATGTATCGCGCCGATTACGGCTGCGGCAGCATTTTGGATTGAGTCTCTGGAAGAGAACCTTAGTTCATCTACGCTAGACGACATTACGGACAGGCTTAGAGTCCTTAAACTAGCTAATTCATTCATTTCGGAGGCCGTAGTACATTTAACCAAACTTACGGCTAAGAACTCAGGATTCGCCATACAGGCACGTAGGGCGCTGTGGCTAAAATCCTGGTCAGCTGATGTTACTTCTAAGTCCAAATTACTTAATATACCTTTCAAGGGGCAGTCTTTATTTGGGCCCGGTTTGAAAGAAATTATCGCTGACATTACAGGAGGTAAGGGCCACGCCCTACCTCAAGACAAAGCCAAAGCTAAGGCTAGACAGTCTAATTTTCGTCCCTTTCGGAATTTCAAAACAGGAGCAGCATCAACCTCCACTGCACCAAAACAGGAAGGAGCTGTTGCTCGTTACAGGCAAGGCTGGAAGCCTAACCAGTCCTGGAACAAGAGCAAGCAGGCCAGGAAACCTGCTGCTGCCCCAAAGACAGCATGAACCGAAAGCCCCCGATCCGGGACCGGATCTAGTGGGGGGCAGACTTTCTCTCTTCGCCCAGGCCTGGGCAAGAGATGTTCAGGATCCCTGGGCACTAGAGATCATATCTCAGGGATACCTTCTAGACTTCAAATTATCTCCCCCAAGAGGGAGATTTCATCTGTCAAGGTTGTCAACAAACCAGATAAAGAAAGAAGCGTTTCTACGCTGTGTACAAGATCTGTTATTAATGGGAGTGATCCATCCGGTTCCGCGGTCGGAACAAGGACAAGGGTTCTACTCAAACCTGTTTGTGGTTCCCAAAAAAGAGGGAACTTTCAGGCCAATCTTAGATTTAAAGATTCTAAACAAATTCCTAAGAGTTCCATCGTTCAAAATGGAAACTATTCGGACAATCTTACCCATGATCCAAAAGGGTCAGTACATGACCACAGTGGATTTAAAAGATGCTTACCTTCACATACCGATCCACAAAGATCATCACCGGTATCTAAGGTTTGCCTTCTTAGACAGGCACTACCAGTTTGTAGCTCTTCCATTCGGATTGGCTACGGCTCCAAGAATCTTCACAAAGGTTCTGGGTGCCCTTCTGGCGGTACTAAGACCGCGAGGGATTTCGGTAGCTCCGTACCTAGACGACATTCTAATACAAGCTTCAAGCTTTCAAACTGCCAAGTCTCATACAGAGCTAGTTCTGGCATTTCTAAGGTCGCATGGATGGAAAGTGAACGAAAAGAAGAGTTCTCTTTTTCCTCTCACAAGAGTTCCATTCTTGGGGACTCTTATAGATTCTGTAGAAATGAAGATTTACCTGACAGAAGACAGGTTAACAAAGCTTCAAGATGCATGCCGTGTCCTTCATTCCATTCAACACCCGTCAGTAGCTCAATGCATGGAGGTGATCGGCTTAATGGTAGCGGCAATGGACATAGTACCTTTTGCACGCCTACACCTCAGACCGCTGCAATTGTGCATGCTAAGTCAGTGGAATGGGGATTACTCAGATTTGTCCCCTACTCTGAATCTGAATCAAGAGACCAGAAATTCTCTTCTATGGTGGCTTTATCGGCCACACCTGTCCAGGGGGATGCCATTCAGCAGGCCAGACTGGACAATTGTAACAACAGACGCCAGCCTACTAGGTTGGGGCGCTGTCTGGAATTCTCTGAAGGCTCAGGGACTATGGAATCAGGAGGAGAGTCTCCTTCCAATAAACATTCTGGAATTGAGAGCAGTTCTCAATGCCCTTCTGGCTTGGCCCCAATTAACAACTCGGGGGTTCATCAGGTTTCAGTCGGACAACATCACGACTGTAGCTTACATCAACCATCAAGGAGGGACAAGAAGCTCCCTAGCAATGATGGAAGTATCAAAGATAATTCGCTGGGCAGAGTCTCACTCTTGCCACCTGTCAGCAATCCACATCCCGGGAGTGGAGAACTGGGAGGCGGATTTCTTGAGTCGCCAGACTTTTCATCCGGGGGAGTGGGAACTTCATCCGGAGGTCTTTGCCCAAATACTTCGAAGTTGGGGCAAACCAGAGATAGATCTCATGGCGTCTCGCCAGAACGCCAAACTTCCTCGCTACGGGTCCAGATCCAGGGATCCGGGAGCGGTTCTGATAGATGCTTTGACAGCACCTTGGAACTTCGGGATGGCCTATGTGTTTCCACCCTTCCCGCTGCTTCCTCGATTGATTGCCAAAATCAAACAGGAGAGAGCATCAGTGATTCTAATAGCGCCTGCATGGCCACGCAGGACTTGGTATGCAGATCTAGTGGACATGTCATCCTGTCCGCCTTGGTCTCTACCTCTAAGACAGGACCTTCTGATACAGGGTCCGTTCAAACATCAAAATCTAACTTCTCTGAAACTGACTGCTTGGAAATTGAACGCTTGATTTTATCAAAACGTGGTTTTTCTGAGTCGGTTGTTGATACCCTGATACAGGCTAGGAAGCCTGTTACCAGAAGGATTTACCATAAAATATGGCGTAAATACCTATACTGGTGCGAATCCAAAGGTTACTCCTGGAGTAAGGTTAGGATCGCTAGGATATTGTCTTTTCTACAAGAAGGTTTAGAAAAGGGTTTATCAGCTAGTTCATTAAAGGGACAGATTTCAGCTCTGTCCATCTTGTTACACAAGCGTCTGTCAGAAAATCCAGACGTCCAGGCTTTTTGTCAGGCTTTAGCTAGGATCAAGCCTGTGTTTAAAGCTGTTGCTCCGCCATGGAGTTTAAATTTAGTTCTTAACGTTTTACAGGGTGTTCCGTTTGAACCCCTTCATTCCATTGATATAAAATTGTTATCTTGGAAAGTTCTGTTTTTAATGGCTATTTCCTCGGCTCGAAGAGTCTCTGAGTTATCAGCCTTACATTGTGATTCTCCTTATCTGATTTTTCACTCAGACAAGGTAGTTCTGCGTACTAAACCTGGGTTCTTACCTAAGGTAGTCACTAACAGGAACATCAATCAAGAGATTGTTGTTCCATCCTTGTGCCCAAATCCTTCTTCAAAGAAGGAACGTCTTCTACACAATCTGGATGTAGTTCGTGCCCTCAAGTTCTACTTGCAGGCAACTAAAGATTTTCGCCAAACTTCTTCCCTGTTTGTCGTTTATTCTGGTCAGAGGAGAGGTCAAAAAGCTTCTGCTACCTCTCTCTCTTTTTGGCTTCGTAGCATAATACGTTTAGCCTATGAGACTGCTGGACAGCAGCCTCCTGAAAGAATTACAGCTCATTCCACTAGAGCTGTGGCTTCCACTTGGGCCTTTAAGAATGAGGCCTCTGTTGAACAGATTTGCAAGGCTGCAACTTGGTCTTCGCTTCATACTTTTTCCAAATTTTACAAATTTGACACTTTTGCTTCTTCGGAGGCTATTTTTGGGAGAAAGGTTCTTCAGGCAGTGGTTCCTTCTGTATAATGAGCCTGCCTATCCCTCCCGTCATCCGTGTACTTTTGCTTTGGTATTGGTATCCCAGAAGTAATGATGACCCGTGGACTGATCACACATAACAGAAGAAAACATAATTTATGCTTACCTGATAAATTCCTTTCTTCTGTTGTGTGATCAGTCCACGGCCCGCCCTGTTTTTAAGGCAGGTAAATATCTTTTAAATTATACTCCAGTCACCACTTCACCCTTGGTTACTCCTTTCTCGTTGATTCTTGGTCGAATGACTGGGACTGACGTAGAGGGGAGGAGCTATATGCAGCTCTGCTGGGTGAATCCTCTTGCATTTCCTGTTGGGGAGGAGTTATATCCCAGAAGTAATGATGACCCGTGGACTGATCACACAACAGAAGAAAGGAATTTATCAGGTAAGCATAAATTATGTTTTTACAGGTAATTTTGTTATTATTTTAACTAGGTAGCTATTAAATAGTTATTAACTATTTAATAGCTATTGTACCTGGTTAAAATAATTACAAAGTTGCCTGTAAAATAAATATTAATCCTAAAATAGCTACAATATAATTATAATTTATATTGTAGCTATATTACGGTTTATTTTACAGGTAAGTATTTAGCTTTAAATAGGAATAATTTATTTAATAAGAGTTAATTAATTTCGTTAGATTTAAATTATATTTAACTTAGGGGGGGTGTTAGTGTTAGGGTTAGACTTAGCTTTAGGGGTTAATACATTTATTAGAATAGCGGTGAGCTCCGGTCGGCAGATTAGGGGTTAATAATTGAAGTTAGGTGTCGGCGATGTTAGGAAGGGCAGATTAGGGGTTAATACTATTTATTATAGGGTTAGTGAGGCGGATTAGGGGTTAATAACTTTATTATAGTAGCGGTGCGGTCCGCTCGGCAGATTAGGGGTTAATAAGTGTAGGCAGGTGGAGGCGACGTTGAGGGGGGCAGCTTAGGGGTTAATAAATATAATATAGGGGTCGGCGGTGTTAGGGGCAGCAGATTAGGGGTACATAGCTATAATGTAGGTGGCAGCGCTTTGCGGTCGGCAGATTAGGGGTTAATTATTGTAGGTAGCTGGCGGCGACGTTGTGGGGGGCAGATTAGGGGTTAATAAATATAATAAAGGGGTCGGTGGTGTTAGGGGCAGCAGATTAGGGGTACATAAGTTTAACGTAGGTGGCGGTCGGCAGATTAGGGGTTAAAAAAAATTATTCGAGTGTCGGCGATGTGGGGGGACCTCGGTTTAGGGGTACATAGGTAGTTTATGGGTGTTAGTGTACTTTAGAGTACAGTAGTTAAGAGCTTTATGAACCGGCGTTAGCCCAGAAAGCTCTTAACTACTGACTTTCTTCTGTTATGTGTGATCAGTCCACGGGTCATCATTACTTCTGGGATATAACTCCTCCCCAACAGGAAATGCAAGAGGATTCACCCAGCAGAGCTGCATATAGCTCCTCCCCTCTACGTCAGTCCCAGTCATTCTCTTGCACCCAACGACTAGATAGGATGTGTGAGAGGACTGTGGTGATTATACTTAGTTTTTATGACTTCAATCAAAAGTTTGTTATTTTACAATAGCACCGGAGCGTGTTATTACTTCTCTGGCAGAGTTTGAGGAAGAATCTGCCAGAGTTTTTTACTATGATTTTAACCGGAGTAGTTAAGATCATATTGCTGTTCTCGGCCATCTGAGGGAGGTAAAAGCTTCAGATCAGGGGACAGCGGGCAGATGAATCTGCATTGAGGTATGTAGCAGTTTTTATTTTCTGAATGGAATTGATGAGAAAATCCTGCCATACCGTTATAATGTATACACTTCAGTATTCTGGGGATGGTATTTCACCGGAACTACTCTGTTAACAGTCACTAATCCTTTTAATAAGTATTTTTCATGTTAAACGTTTTTGCTGGAATGTAGAATCGTTTACATTGCTGAGGTACTGAGTGAATAAATATTTGGGCATTATTTTCCACTTGGCAGTTGTTTGCTTTTAATTGTGACAGTTTCGTTTCTCTTCACTGCTGTGTGTGAGAGGGAGGGGCCGTTTTTGGCGCTCTTTGCTACGCATCAAAAATTTCCAGTCAGCTACTCTTATATTTCCTGCATGATCCGGTTCATCTCTGACAGGTCTCAGGGGTCTTCAAACTTCTTTGGAGGGAGGTATATTCTCTCAGCAGAGCTGTGAGAATTTTATATTGACTGTGAATAAAAACGTTGCTCTGTAATTTTTATGTCAAATTTAATTATTGTTATTTTACTAATGGGAACAAACCTTTGCTAAAAGTTGTGTTGTTTTAAAGTTTGATGCTATAACTGTTTTTCAGTTCATTATTTCAACTGTCATTTAATCGTTTAGTACCTCTTTGAGGCACAGTACGTTTTTGCTAAAAAAGATTATAACCAAGTTGCAAGTTTATTGCTAGTGTGTTAAACATGTCTGACTCAGAGGAAGATATCTGTGTCATTTGTTCCAATGCCAAGGTGGAGCCCAATAGAAATTTATGTACTAACTGTATTGATGCTACTTTAAATAAAAGTCAATCTGTACAATGTGAACAAATTTCACCAAACAGCGAGGGGAGAGTTATGCCGACTAACTCGCCTCACGCGGCAGTACCTGCATCTCCCGCCCGGGAGGTGCGTGATATTATGGCGCCTAGTACATCTGGGCGGCCATTACAGATAACATTACAAGATATGGCTACTGTTATGACTGAAGTTTTGTCTAAATTACCAGAACTCAGAGGCAAGCGTGATCACTCTGGGGTGAGAACAGAGTGCGCTGACAATACTAGGGCCATGTCTGATACTGCGTCACAGCTTGCAGAGCATGAGGACGGAGAGCTTCATTCTGTGGGTGACGGTTCTGATCCAAACAGATTGGATTCAGATATTTCAAATTTTAAATTTAAATTGGAGAACCTCCGGGTATTACTAGGGGAGGTCTTAGCAGCTCTCAATGATTGTAACACCGTTGCAATACCAGAGAAACTGTGTAGGTTGGATAAATACTTTGCGGTACCGGCGAGTACTGACGTTTTTCCTATACCTAAGAGACTAACTGAAATTGTTACTAAGGAGTGGGATAGACCCGGTGTGCCGTTCTCACCCCCTCCAATATTTAGAAAGATGTTTCCAATAGACGCCACCACTCGGGACTTATGGCAAACGGTCCCTAAGGTGGAGGGAGCAGTTTCTACTTTAGCTAAGCGTACCACTATCCCGGTGGAGGATAGCTGTGCTTTTTCAGATCCAATGGATAAAAAATTAGAGGGTTACCTTAAGAAAATGTTTGTTCAACAAGGTTTTATATTGCAACCCCTTGCATGTATCGCGCCGATTACGGCTGCGGCAGCATTTTGGATTGAGTCTCTGGAAGAGAACCTTAGTTCATCTACGCTAGACGACATTACGGACAGGCTTAGAGTCCTTAAACTAGCTAATTCATTCATTTCGGAGGCCGTAGTACATTTAACCAAACTTACGGCTAAGAACTCAGGATTCGCCATACAGGCACGTAGGGCGCTGTGGCTAAAGTCCTGGTCAGCTGATGTTACTTCTAAGTCCAAATTACTTAATATACCTTTCAAGGGGCAGTCTTTATTTGGGCCCGGTTTGAAAGAAATTATCGCTGACATTACAGGAGGTAAGGGCCACGCCCTACCTCAAGACAAAGCCAAAGCTAAGGCTAGACAGTCTAATTTTCGTCCCTTTCGGAATTTCAAAACAGGAGCAGCATCAACCTCCACTGCACCAAAACAGGAAGGAGCTGTTGCTCGTTACAGGCAAGGCTGGAAACCTAACCAGTCCTGGAACAAGAGCAAGCAGGCCAGGAAACCTGCTGCTGCCCCAAAGACAGCATGAACCGAAAGCCCCCGATCCGGGACCGGATCTAGTGGGGGGCAGACTTTCTCTCTTCGCCCAGGCCTGGGCAAGAGATGTTCAGGATCCCTGGGCACTAGAGATCATATCTCAGGGATACCTTCTAGACTTCAAATTATCTCCCCCAAGAGGGAGATTTCATCTGTCAAGGTTGTCAACAAACCAGATAAAGAAAGAAGCGTTTCTACGCTGTGTACAAGATCTGTTATTAATGGGAGTGATCCATCCGGTTCCGCGGTCGGAACAAGGACAAGGGTTCTACTCAAACCTGTTTGTGGTTCCCAAAAAAGAGGGAACTTTCAGGCCAATCTTAGATTTAAAGATTCTAAACAAATTCCTAAGAGTTCCATCGTTCAAAATGGAAACTATTCGGACAATCTTACCCATGATCCAAAAGGGTCAGTACATGACCACAGTGGATTTAAAAGATGCTTACCTTCACATACCGATCCACAAAGATCATCACCGGTATCTAAGGTTTGCCTTCTTAGACAGGCACTACCAGTTTGTAGCTCTTCCATTCGGATTGGCTACGGCTCCAAGAATCTTCACAAAGGTTCTGGGTGCCCTTCTGGCGGTACTAAGACCGCGAGGGATTTCGGTAGCTCCGTACCTAGACGACATTCTAATACAAGCTTCAAGCTTTCAAACTGCCAAGTCTCATACAGAGCTAGTTCTGGCATTTCTAAGGTCGCATGGATGGAAAGTGAACGAAAAGAAGAGTTCTCTTTTTCCTCTCACAAGAGTTCCATTCTTGGGGACTCTTATAGATTCTGTAGAAATGAAGATTTACCTGACAGAAGACAGGTTAACAAAGCTTCAAAATGCATGCCGTGTCCTTCATTCCATTCAACACCCGTCAGTAGCTCAATGCATGGAGGTGATCGGCTTAATGGTAGCGGCAATGGACATAGTACCTTTTGCACGCCTACACCTCAGACCGCTGCAATTGTGCATGCTAAGTCAGTGGAATGGGGATTACTCAGATTTGTCCCCTACTCTGAATCTGAATCAAGAGACCAGAAATTCTCTTCTATGGTGGCTTTATCGGCCACACCTGTCCAGGGGGATGCCATTCAGCAGCCCAGACTGGACAATTGTAACAACAGACGCCAGCCTACTAGGTTGGGGCGCTGTCTGGAATTCTCTGAAGGCTCAGGGACTATGGAATCAGGAGGAGAGTCTCCTTCCAATACACATTCTGGAATTGAGAGCAGTTCTCAATGCCCTTCTGGCTTGGCCCCAATTAACAACTCGGGGGTTCATCAGGTTTCAGTCGGACAACATCACGACTGTAGCTTACATCAACCATCAGGGAGGGACAAGAAGCTCCCTAGCAATGATGGAAGTATCAAGAATAATTCGCTGGGCAGAGTCTCACTCTTGCCACCTGTCAGCAATTCACATCCCGGGAGTGGAGAACTGGGAGGCGGATTTCTTGAGTCGCCAGACTTTTTATCCGGGGGAGTGGGAACTTCATCCGGAGGTCTTTGCCCAAATACTTCGACGTTGGGGCAAACCAGAGATAGATCTCATGGCGTCTCGCCAGAACGCCAAACTTCCTCGCTACGGGTCCAGATCCAGGGATCCGGGAGCGGTTCTGATAGATGCTTTGACAGCACCTTGGAACTTCGGGATGGCTTATGTGTTTCCACCCTTCCCGCTGCTTCCTCGATTGATTGCCAAAATCAAACAGGAGAGAGCATCAGTGATTCTAATAGCGCCTGCATGGCCACGCAGGACTTGGTATGCAGATCTAGTGGACATGTCATCCTGTCCGCCTTGGTCTCTACCTCTAAGACAGGACCTTCTGATACAGGGTCCATTCAAACATCAAAATCTAACTTCTCTGAAGCTGACTGCTTGGAAATTGAACGCTTGATTTTATCAAAACGTGGTTTTTCTGAGTCGGTTATTGATACCCTGATACAGGCTAGGAAGCCTGTTACCAGAAGAATTTACCATAAAATATGGCGTAAATACCTATACTGGTGCGAATCCAAAAGTTACTCCTGGAGTAAGGTTAGGATCGCTAGGATATTGTCTTTTCTACAAGAAGGTTTAGAAAAGGGTTTATCAGCTAGTTCATTAAAGGGACAGATTTCAGCTCTGTCCATCTTGTTACACAGGCGTCTGTCAGAAAATCCAGACGTCCAGGCCTTTTGTCAGGCTTTAGCTAGGATCAAGCCTGTGTTTAAAGCTGTTGCTCCGCCATGGAGTTTAAACTTAGTTCTTAACGTTTTACAGGGTGTTCCGTTTGAACCCCTTCATTCCATTGATATAAAATTGTTATCTTGGAAAGTTCTGTTTTTAATGGCTATTTCCTCGGCTCGAAGAGTCTCTGAGTTATCAGCCTTACATTGTGATTCTCCTTATCTGATTTTTCACTCAGACAAGGTAGTTCTGCGTACTAAACCTGGGTTCTTACCTAAGGTAGTCACTAACAGGAACATCAATCAAGAGATTGTTGTTCCATCCTTGTGCCCAAATCCTTCTTCAAAGAAGGAACGTCTTCTACACAATCTGGATGTAGTTCGTGCCCTCAAGTTCTACTTGCAGGCAACTAAAGATTTTCGCCAAACTTCTTCCCTGTTTGTCGTTTATTCTGGACAGAGGAGAGGTCAAAAAGCTTCTGCTACCTCTCTCTCTTTTTGGCTTCGTAGCATAATACGTTTAGCCTATGAGACTGCTGGACAGCAGCCTCCTGAAAGAATTACAGCTCACTCCACTAGAGCTGTGGCTTCCACTTGGGCCTTTAAGAATGAGGCCTCTGTTGAACAGATTTGCAAGGCTGCAACTTGGTCTTCGCTTCATACTTTTTCCAAATTTTACAAATTTGACACTTTTGCTTCTTCGGAGGCTATTTTTGGGAGAAAGGTTCTTCAGGCAGTGGTTCCTTCTGTATAATGAGCCTGCCTATCCCTCCCGTCATCCGTGTACTTTTGCTTTGGTATTGGTATCCCAGAAGTAATGATGACCCGTGGACTGATCACACATAACAGAAGAAAACATAATTTATGCTTACCTGATAAATTCCTTTCTTCTGTTGTGTGATCAGTCCACGGCCCGCCCTGTTTTAAGGCAGGTAAATATCTTTTAAATTATACTCCAGTCACCACTTCACCCTTGGTTACTCCTTTCTCGTTGATTCTTGGTCGAATGACTGGGACTGACGTAGAGGGGAGGAGCTATATGCAGCTCTGCTGGGTGAATCCTCTTGCATTTCCTGTTGGGGAGGAGTTATATCCCAGAAGTAATGATGACCCGTGGACTGATCACACAACAGAAGAAAGGAATTTATCAGGTAAGCATAAATTATGTTTTTTTCCTGCGGCCGGAGTTTTGTCGTTAGAGTTCTAACGCTCACTTCAGAAACGACTCTAAATACCGGAGTTAGAAAGATCCCATTGAAAAGATAGGATACGCAATTGACGTAAGGGGATCTGCGGTATGGAAAAGTCGCGGATGAAAAGTGAGCGTTAGACCCTATTTTGAGTGACTCCAAATACCGGCGGTAGCCTAAAACCAGCGTTAGGAGCCTCTAACACTGGTTTTCACGGCTAACGCCAAACTCCAAATCTAGGTCTAAGTCTGTGACTGTAATCACTTCTTCCACTGGCTCCTACACCAGACTACCAGGGTTCACCACAACTGAAACAAAGTCATTAAAAACCGGTCTGCAGCAGTCCATCAGCTGTTCATGGGTCTTATTTACATCAAGAGAGGTCCTCCCCGTTTGCATCTATTAGCCAATCCTGTTTCTCTAGCTTTGAGATTTTTTCGACATACAGAAGTATATTCGAAAGCTAACTTTACAATGATATTTTTTAAAGAACAATTTTTCTAAGAAGAAAGATGAAGGAAGAATAGGGGTTTTAGAAGAAAAAGACTATAAGTACACTCCATAGTTTACAGGACAAAATACACCTAGATACAGAAATATTAGATGAACAGAATCTGTCTAATCTGAGTTTACATGAAGGTGAGAGCGAATTTTTATATAGTTATTTTAAATGTCCCCTCACTTTTAATCCAATGCACAGGGAGAATATATCCCTGTGTTTAATGAAGTAGTAAAGGAAGAATTCAGACATTATTTCAAAAAACAATCGAAGAAGGGATTGTTTAAATATCAGGACAATCTGTCCCATCAAGAGAGAAAAGCTTTAAATTCCCTGAAAATAGATACTAATTTTGTCATCAGACAAGCGGATAAAGGTGGAGGGATAGGTATCCAAGATAGAAATGTATACCTATTAGAGGCATACAGGCTGCTGGGTAGCGAGGACACATATAAAAAAACTTGTGAAAGACCCAACTTCTAGTTTCAGTATAGAACTTAATGCTTTAATACCTAAAGGGAGGGAAGATGGCATTCTTAATACAGAGGAATCCAACTTTATTTTGGTGTAGAACAAAATGAAGAAAAAATAGAGGTGCCTGTGTGTATCAGTAGAAAACAAGGTGTAAATACAGATAGAACCCCTAAGTACAGGGTACTCACACTTCCTTGGAGCACTCAGACAGTGCTATTAGACGCAGGCTGGGTATTTATGCAGCAACCCAGCTAACTGATCTCCCTGAAACAGGAACACAGGGATACTGGAAACTCCAAAACTTGATACTCCCAGTGGAAGTGATTGGTATTTAATAGGCAGTACAAGGTTCCAATTAAGTAAAACGATTTATTAAAAATAACAATAATAAAAACAGGAACCAAAAAGGTAGGGTGTGCTAGCTGACCCTCCTTACAATTTACTACACGTTTCTCAGCGCTTCAGACCACTGTTTCATCAGGCATATAGTGATGGCTGCAGCCTTTAAGTACACAAGCCTTACCAATCATGGAAAAAAACATCTGGGAACCTCCCTCACAGGGGAGAGGTCTCAGTAGCTTAAAGTGAATGTCAATTTTGATGCGAAAGTGCCGTTTTTTAAAAATGTGATTAAAAACAGGGGCACATTCATTTATCAAAATTTACATATCAGTCCTGTTGTGAAAAAAAACTTACCTTTTAATCTTGACAGCAGCTCCAGCTTCCTCTGGTCGTTGCAAGCCATTTGTGACGTCAGAAATGATGGATAGGTCATCCTCCAATCACGGCTTCCCCCCGGGGGAATCAGTATCTGATTCAATGCCGTGATTGGAGGAAACTAGATTCCTGATTTTAGACCCAGGAAGAGGCTTTGCAACGGGTGGAGGAAGCTGGAGCTGCTGTGAAGATTAAAAGGTAAGTTGTTGTTTTTTTCACAACAGGAGTGAAATGTAAATTTTGATGAATTAAAGTGCCCCTGTTTACCAATCTACCATAAAGAGTGATATATATGTACTTAGATCCAACTATGATGATACTATGATAAAAATCAGTTGTCGAAAAATATTTAAACTTTTAATGCTAATAAAAGCGTGTTGACAGCTGACGTCACAGACAAAAAGAGGTGTGCGCAATGTTAAGTATCAGCGAGCGTGTTAGCAGTCAACGTCACAGATAGAAGGGGGTGTGTACAGAGTCACGCTGTGCTGGTAATAGGGATTAGAAAATGCGTGTATTGAACCAGCATCACAAAGACAATAGATGTGTATAATAATCAACTGTGACGTGTGGAAAGAAGTAGGGTTATTTTGGCCAATCTCGCTAGGTGTGAATATTAATCAACTGTGACGTGTGAAAAGGGGTAGGGGTATTTTTGCCAATATCGCAAGGAGGAGGGGATGCGCCTAAAATAATTTATCATAATATGTGAATACATTGTTACAAAATACAATGCGTAATATCAATTTCTAAAGGCAATATCCTTAATGTCAAAGCCTAAATATAGTATATATATAAACATATGTGTGAGAAAATAAAGATTTGTAATATTAGTGGATTTTGACCAGTACAAGTGTTTATATGTGAATAATGGTTAAGTGCTCATATATAGAGACATATTACATTGTGTGGGTTATTAAAAGACAATCCATAGAGTGGAATTTAATTAAATAGTAATAAGGGGGACAAGTATGTGTTACCAGAAAGGGTATAAGTGTCAATAACGGTTAATAAATACAAAAGAACCACTAATATGAAAAAATAAAACCAATTTGCACATATCGAGGCTCATATTTCTAAATAATTTATGGTTCTCTATAGAAATAAATCAAATATACACAACTCCAGTGTACAATAAAACATGATAAAATAGACAGATATCCTATATCAATTAAAAGCTGCTAAATCTATTACTTCATTTAGACCTGTGGGAAAAAGGCACTGAAACTTAAAAATCCAAAAGGTTTCCCTTTGTCTTAACTTGGTGTACCTATTGTACTGGTGGGAGGGTAAAATATATTCATAAGGAGTAATGTGAAAACTACATGGTTCACCAAAGTGTTTCCTGTCCTTCTGCACCTTTATTGTCCCATCTTTCATAGGAATATGACCAATCCATCATTTCTGGAATGGGATCACTGACAAGTAATTTGTCATGTTATTTAGATTGGTTCCTACAACCCATGGTTAAATCTATTAAGTCCTACCTAAAAGACACAACTGAGACTATCAAAATCTTTGAGGGAGTGGACTGGTAGGAGGACTTTAAATGGATATCTTGTGACGTCTCTTCCCTGTACACGAGTATTCCTCATGTACAGAGAGTGAAGGCTTATGAAGAGTATTTCTCCCAGCATAATACATTCCCATACCTACAAATTGACTTCCAAGCAAGAGGAATAGAGTTTGTCTTGACAGTGGCATCACTAGGGGGGTGCGGGGGTTGCGGGCCGCACCTGGGTGACACCCTCCAGGGGGTGACACCAAAAAAAAATTTTAATTTTAAAATTTTATTGAAATTCAAAGAAATACAATGTTGAGATGCATAGATTATTTTATTAGAGGCTGGCATTTGTGAACATTAGTGGGACTGGGGAAGTTGTAGACACACAATTTTTTTGCCCCTTGAGCCAGTGCTGCAATTTCAACAAATAGTTTTCCCGGCTGCTTTTGCTTGTTTGTACTTTGCTCCTCCCCTGCCCAATTTCACTATGAATGTTGTGGGTGGGCCGTGGGGCTTGCAAAGTTGCGCTGCTAGCCTAAACCTGCCTGCCTATCTGTGCTCACTGCTAAGTGACATCTGGCCCAAGGCTGTGCACTGACAGACTTGGAACAGAGTCAGAGAGCAGAATTTCCATAGTTTGCACGCCTAAACCTTTTCTTCAGTGATTTATTTTAGAGTGTTCTGTTTATCTTTCATTTGATGTTCTGCTGAGTCAGGGAGCAGCTCTAGGCATGAGCTTTATAATTAATGCAGTGCAGTTTACATATTTTGTATGTGTGTGTCTGAGTTTTTGTGTGTCTCAGTGTTTTTGTGTGTGTGTTTTTGTGTGTGTGTCTGAGTGTGTTTCCGAGTGTTTGTGTGTGCATCTGAGTATGTTTTTAAGTGTGTCTGAGTGTTTGTATGTGTGTTTGCCTGTGTTTTTGTGTGTGTCTGCTTTCTGGGGGGGGGGTGACACCATAACTTACCGCACCCGGTGACACCAACCCTAGTGACGCCACTGTGTCTTGATCCATAACTATTTCTCGTTCCAGGGCAAATACTATCAGCAAGTGCAGGGAACAGCCATGGGGACTTCCATGGCTCCCTCATATGCCAATATTTACATGGCAGCCTTTGAGGATAAACATGGAACAATAACCCCTTCGAAAAGAATATCTTCATGTACCGTAGGTACATAGATGATGTTCTGATTATTTGGAAAGAAGATGGTAAAGATGCAGTGAATTTCATCTAATACATCAACATTAATAATTTAAATCTTGAATTCACTAGAAAGGTAGACAAGGAAAAAATAGAATTCCTAGATTTGCTGCTATTTATAAATAATACCACTAATAAAACTGTGGTTAAAATTTTTAGAAAGCCAACAGACAGTAATGGCTTTCTGAATGCAAATAGCGGACAACTACCCCAGTGGAAAACTAACATATCCCTAGGACAGTTCCTTAGAATTCGTAGGAACTGCACCTCAATAAAAGATTTTGAAGATGAATACCAGATACTTGAACACAAATTATTGCAAAAAGGGTATGATGAAAATCTAATTCAAAAAGCAAAATAAACAAATAGAGACAGAAATAGGGAGGATCTATTAAAAACCAGATTGCAAGAAAGAACATACAATGAAGGGGTTAAATGTATTACCACTTACAATCTAGGGGCAGGCTTTATTAAAACTAATCTTAGAAAAAATTGGAATATTTTATTATCTGATCCTATTCTGGGATCTCACTTAGACAAAAACCCTGTCACTATTTTTAAAAAGAACAAAAGTATAAAAAATATACTAGTGCCCTCTAAGTTACGAGTAAAAAAGGAAACAGAGGCAATTTACTAGCATGGTGCACCCATAAAGGGGGAACTTTCAAATGCGACGTTTGAACTGCTGCATGTGTGGGGTAGTTAATAAAGGGGACACTATCAGTAATTGGAATAACACAAAGGAATATAGACTTAAAGAAAGGGCTTCCTGTGTGTGCGTATATGCAGTATATAGTCTCCCTTGTAAATGTGAGAAAATCTACATAAGTAGAACCAAGAGAAAAGTGAAACGCCGCATATACGAGCAAATAGAAAATATAAAAAAATGGGTTTGAAAATCATAGTGTATCAGAGCATTTTAGACGAGTGCATAACAAAAATCCAAAAGGGTTATCAGTGAGGATTTTAGAGGTTATCCCGGCATCAGTAGGTAGCAGGCAACAGAGACTGATGTGCTTAAGACGAGAGTGTGAAACCAAGTGGATACATTTGCTGGATAGCCTGTCCCCAAAGGGTTAAATATAGATCTGGACTTGCAAGCATATATGGTGTGAATATTCTTTTTTAGGTAGGTGTCATGAACTATCAACAGGTTTTAAGCTATAATATATGTATGTTCTTAGTTCAATGAATAGACCTGGTCGTGCAGGTATTCATGGTATGAAATTCTAGGTTTTTGTCATGAATTATTACTAGGTTTTATGATAGTTTTATATGTGTGTTTTTTATGCTATAATGTAGTTTGTTTTTAGTTCAGGGATACTGTTTATATTTTGCACAACGTGCTTAATATGTATTTACATTCTGTAGATATTGTCATGGATTCAGGGTTATGTCAATGTTATAGAGTCTAATGAACTTGTATATTGCCATGAAACTATGGCCTCTATTTAACAAAGTCTGCCGGACCTGATCCAACAGTGCGGATCAGGCCCGCCAGACCTCGCTGAATACGGCGAGCAATACACTCTCTGTATTCAGCATTGCACCAGCAGCTCACAAGAGCTGCTGGTGAAACGCCGCCCCCTGCAGACTCGCGGCCAATGGGCCACCAGCAGGGGGTGTCAATCAACCCGATCGTACTCGATCGTGTTGAATTCCCGGCGATGTCTGTCCGCCTGCTCAGAGCAAGCGGACAGGGTTATGGAGCAGCAGTCTTTGTGACCACTGCTTCATAACTGCTGTTTCTGGCGAGTCTAAAGACTCACCAGAAACATGGGTCCAGAAGCTCACTACGGAGCTTGTTAAATGGGCGCCTAAGTCACTAAGAGTAATAATGAACTATCACGTACAATTAGAAAGTGGATCCCTCTTTAATGCCTCATTTACTATAACTATCATATATTGACGGCAATCCTGTTTCCTTTTCATCACGGGAAATATCATCAAGCTCCAACTTAGTGGATAGAGTAAAAACAGAAACCCCTGATTGGAGGAGCCAAATAAGCGTGTGTATGAGCTTGACAATGAAAAAACAGTCAGGGTATTTACCACGCCTCCTATGATATCTTAAAAGGGGCAGATATCACTACCGAAACAGGATTGGCTAATGGATGCAAATGGGGAGGACCACTCTTGATGTAAATAAGACCCATGAACAGCTGGTAATAAGCACATGAAGAATTCCTCTTGAGAAAGTTTGCAAAGAGGCATTCAAAATGCGTAGAGGGCGGAGCTGTGGCGGACTGCTGCCAACCGGATTCAAAAGACTGTGTTTCGGTTGTGGTGAACCCTGGTAGTCCGGTGTAGGAGCCAGTGGAAGAAGTGATTACAGCCACAGACTGAGTTTCTTCTTATGTTACTGCTGATTTCATCTAAACATCTTGTGAGTGTTTTTAACCATTATTAGCTCCAATTAAAGTGTAATTCTAACTTTTTTTTTTTTTTTTCAAATATTTATTTGACATCCGTTTTGGTTTACACAGAACCAATGGGTAAGTGCAAAAAGAAAGTACAAATCGTAATCTTCATATGCGGTATCACAATTATATCATTCAAAGGAGAGGGGGGAAAAAAACTGATTAGACAATAATTGTCCTATTCCATCATACACCAATTTTGTACATCATATCCCTTTATCTTCATAGGAACCTGTAGACAATAATTATTCTGTTCCATAATAAACCAAATTATACATCCTAACCCTTTGTCTTCACAAGGTAATTCATCGAAATATCTATAATGTCAATTCCGGAAACGGATCATTTTCTAATTTTAGATACAACCAAAACATATGTATGAATAAAACAAAGCAACACAAGCAAACAATCAAACACAAAAAAAAAAAGAAACAAGAGAAGGAAAAAAAAAAAGGGGGATCACTCCCAGACTTGAGTCAAATTTTACCGCCAATGCGGCGGAAAGTAATCCAACTGCAACAGTTGTAGGAAGAGAGAAGAGGATCAGAAGGGATTCAAAACCTACATTTGTGTATCTATGGAGAGGGATAGTATAACTTTCTCCCATTTTTCGGAAAAAGAGTTTTAATTTATTATCTGTGTGAATTAGTGGATCTTTTTGATCTACTGCTATTTGATATATCATCTTTTTAGTAAAGGTCACAATTGTTTTAGCCTTATGTTCTTTCCATGATCTTAAGATCATTTGTCTTACCACTAAGATCGCTAGGGTTATTAGCTGTGTATTTTGAGGGCTGCGTGGCATCACTAGGAGAAACACAGATTGAGAGTCCTAAATTAATTTTAATAGGAAGAAATCTATTTAACCAAAATGTTACTTGTGACCAGAGTTTCTGTATTTTGGGACATAAGAAAAAGGCATGTAAAAGGTCTCAAGCTGGTCTGCTACACCTAGGACAGACATTGTTATCCAATGGATACTATTTAGCCATCTTCTTAGGAGTAATATATGATCTATTTAATATTCTAATGTGTGCTTCTCTGAAGGAGATTCCTTTTGTAAATTTGGTTGCATTCAGAAACCTTTCACCAAAGTGATCAAAATTTAAATTAGGAATGTCTATAGACCATTGTTGAAATAAACTTATCATTTTAGCTTTTGCCTCCTGCGAAGTTAAAAGATTATATATATAAATGAGATGGAGTGAGAGCCCATTTTAAAGGGGTTCACAGCCGCACCAAGATTTCCAGACGACCAAGGGGTGCAATCTAAGAGTTTATTTGAGGTGATATAATGTTGTGCCTGTAAGTAAGCAAAAAAATATTTATGCTCTATATTAAATTCTGACTTTAGTGAATTAAATGACTTGACCATTTTGAGGTGAGGATCAATTAACTGAGATATGGATTTAAGCCCCTTTTGTGACCATTTTTTTAAAGGCTAGAGATTTAGGAGCAATATTAAATTATGGATTACGCACTATTGGCAGATATGGAGATATGTCTTTATCTACTTTTAAAAACTTACAGACCTTGCTCCATGCTACAAGAACATTAATTATTGTGTAATTTTGTATTTTCTTTTTCATGGGTGCATCCAAGTTTGAATGCAAAAGGGATTTTAAAGAGTATGGAAAAACCAGAGCTTCTTCAACTGCCAGATTGGTAATAAACTCTGATTCAGAAAGCCAGTCTAAAGCAATCTTACTTAGTGTTGCCCAATTATACAACTTAATGTTAGGGAGGGCAAAGCCACCATCTTTCCTAGAATGTGATAACTTATTGCTAGATATACTGGGTTTCCTCTTGCCCCAGAGAAATCGTGAGGAGTTGGAGTTGAATCTATTAATATCTTGGACCTTCAAAAGTATAGGAACATTTTGAAGGACAAATAATAGTTTAGGAAAAAAGATCATTTTAATAAGGACAATTCTAGCTGAAAGAGTTAGATGCAATCTAGTCCAATTCTGCAAAAGAAGAGAACATATTTGCCACAAAGGCAAAAGATTTAGCTCATACCATTCATTAGGGTTTTTGGAGAGGAAGATGCCTAGATATTTAGTTTTCCGATCTACTTGAATAAAAGGGTTTGAGCGCAGACTTTTCTTTTCAACTACCCACGAAAGCTCTGACTTTTGAAGGTTAATTCTATATCCCGAGAATTTACCGAATTCGGCTATGATCTCTAGTAAACGAGGTATATTTAGTTTAGTGTTTCCCATGAAAAAGAGTATATCATCTTCATATAAGGACAAGATATCTCTTTTTTCCCCTAGTAAGACGCCTTCTAGTGAGTTTCTATATAATACAGCTAGTGGTTCTAGAGCCAAATTAAAAAGAAGAGGTGAAAGAGGGCAGCCTTGTCTAGTACCTTTATAGAGAGTTAAACTTGGAGAGAGAATCCCATTTATATAAACATATATATCCAATAGAATTTTCTCCAAATGTTTTATTTCATAGTACACAAAAACAGCAACGTTTCAGACTACGGGGCCTAGTTATCAAGCCGTCAACCTCAAATACGCTGGAATTCCGCAGCGTATTTGTGGCGAGGCTGATTCGCCTTAGTTATCAAAGGCTAGAGACCGGCAAAAGTAGAATTTTGTGACGTAAACTTCGATCCGCCGGACTCAGTCCGACACAGATCGATTCTTACGTCACTCCAGATGTTCCGCACACAAGTACGGCACAATCTGACTACTTTTGCTAGTTATCAAAAAACTAGCAGGTACGCTCGGCACTTTTCCGGCCCAGCGTACCTGGTTTTCAAACCACCACCCTGGAGGCGGCAAATCCCATAGGAATCAATGGGAGTCTGACCATAGCGAAAGTACAAGTTCACTGCTGCCAGATATCCCATTGATTCCTATGGGAGATGTCTGCACCTAACACCCTAACATGTGCCCCGAGTCTAAACACCCCTAATCTGTCCCCCCTACACCGCCGCAACTAAATAAAGTTATTACCCCCTAAACCGCCGCTCCCGGAGCCCACCACAAGCTACTCTATACATATTAACCCCTAAACCGCCGCTCCCGGAGCCCACCGCAACTATAATATATGTATTAACCCTTAAACCACCGCTCCCGGAGCCCACCGCAACTATAATATATGTATTAACCCCTAAACCGCCGCCCCCGGACCCTGCCGCAACCTATATTAAATTTATTAACCCCTAATCTGCCCCCCTACACCGTCGCCACCTATAATACATTTATTAACCCCTATCCTGCCCCCCACTACACCTCCGCCACTGTAATAAATTTATTAACCCCTAAACCTAAGTCTAACACTAACCCTAACACCCCCCTAACTTAAATATTAATTAAATAAATCTAAATAATATTTCTATTATGAACTAAATTAATCCTATTTAAAACTAAATACTTACCTTTAAAATAAACCCTAATATAGCTACAATATAAAAAATAATTATATTGTAGCTATCTTAAGATTTATTTTTATTTTACAGGCATCTTTCAATTTATTTTAACTAGGTACAATAGCTATTAAATAGTTATTAACTATTTAATAACTTACCTAGCTAAAATAAAGAGAAATTTACCTGTAAAATAAATCCTAACCTAAGTTACAATTACACCTAACACTACACTATACTTTAATAAATATTCCTATTTAAAACTAAATACTTACCTGTAAAATAAACCGTAAGATAGCTACAATGTAATTAATAATTACATTGTAGCTATTTTAGGAATTATATTTATTTTACAGGTAACTTTGTATTTATTTTAGCTAGTTAGAATAGTTATTAAATAGTTATTAACTATTTAATAACTACCTAGCTAAAATAAATACAAAATTACCTGTAAAATAAATCCTAACCTAAGTTACAATTAAACCTAACACTACACTATCATTAAATAAATTAAATAAATTAGCTACAAATAACTACAATTAAATACAATTACATAAACTAACTAAAGTACAAAAAAAAAGCTAAGTTACAAAAAATAAAAAAAATAGGTTACAAACATTTAAAAAATATTACAACAATTTTAAGCTACTTACACCTAATCTAAGCCCCCTAATAAAATAACAAACCCCCCAAAATAAAAAATGCCCTACCCTATTCTAAATTAAAAAAGAAAAATAAACCCCCCCCCCAACATTAAAACCCACCACCCACATACCCCTAATCTAACCCAAACCCCCCTTAAAATAACCTAACACTAAGCCCCTGAAGATCATCCTACCTTGAGTCGTCTTCACTCAGCCGAGCAGCGATGGAACCGAAGAGGAGACCCGGAGCGGCAGAAGTTATCCTCCAAGCGGCGCTGAAGAAATCTTCCATCCAATGAAGTGATCCTCCAAGCGGCGATGAAGAAGTCTTCCATCCGGGCGATGTCATCTTCCAAGAGGCGCTGAAGAAGTCTTCTTTTCGGGCGATGTCATCTTCCAAGCGGGGTCTTCAATCTTCATCCCGCCGAAGCGGAACATCCTTCTTTCCCGACAGACTACCGACGAATGAAGGCTCCTTTAAGGGATGTCATCCAAGATGGCGTCCCTTCAATTTCGATTGGCTGATAGGATTCTATCAGCCAATCGGAATTAAGGTAGGAAAAATCTGATTGGCTGATTGAATCAGCCAATCAGATTCAAGTTCAATCCGATTGGCTGATCCAATCAGCCAATCAGATTGAGCTCGCATTCTATTGGCTGTTCCGATCAGCCAATAGAATGCAAGCTCAATCTGAGTTTAAGCTCAATTCCTACCTTAATTCCGATTGGCTGATAGAATCCTATCAGCCAATCGGAATTGAAGGGACGCCATCTTGGATGACGTCCCTTAAAGGAGCCATCATTCGTCGGTAGTCCGTCAGGAAAGAAGGATGTTCCGCATCGGCGGGATGAAGATTGAAGATGACATTGCCCGGATAGAAGACTTCAGCGCCTCTTGGAAGATGACATCGCCCGGATGGAAGACTTCTTCAGCGCCGCTTGGAGGATCACTTCATCGGATGGAAGATTTCTTCAGCGCCGCTTGGAGGATAACTTCTGCCGCTACGGGTCTCCTCTTCGGTTCCATCACTGCTCGGCTGAGTGAAGACGACTCAAGGTAGGATGATCTTCAGGGGATTAGTGTTAGGTTATTTTAAGGGGGGTTTGGGTTAGATTAGGGGTATGTGGGTGGTGGGTTTTAATGTAGGGGGGTTGTATTTTTCTTTTACAGGCAAAAGAGCTGAATTCTTTGGGGCATGCCCCACAAATGGCCCTTTTAAGGGCTGGTAAGGTAAAAGAGCTTTGAACTTTTTTAATTTAGAATAGGGTAGGGCATTTTTTTATTTTGGGGGGGTTTGTTATTTTATTAGGGGGCTTAGATTAGGTGTAAGTAGCTTAAAATTGTTGTAATATTTTTAAAATGTTTGTAGCTTATTTTTTTATTTTTTGTAACAGCTTTTTTTATTTTTTGTACTTTAGTTAGTTTATGTAATTGTATTTAATTGTAGTTATTTGTAGGTAATTTATTTAATTAATTTAATGATAGTGTAGTGTTAGGTTTAATTGTAACTTAGGTTAGGATTTATTTTACAGGTAATTTTGTATTTCTTTTAGCTAGGTAGTTATTAAATAGTTAATAACTATTTAATAACTATTCTAACTAGCTAAAATAAATACAAAGTTACCTGTAAAATAAATATAAATCCTAAGATAGCTACAATGTAATTATTAATTATATTGTAGCTATCTTAGGGTTTATTTTACAGGTAAGTATTTAGTTTTAAATAGGAATAATTTATTTAAGTATAGTGTAGTGTTAGGTGTAATTGTAACTTAGGTTAGTTTTTATTTTACAGGTTAATTTCTCTCTATTTTAGCTAGGTAAGCTATTAAATAGTTAATAACTATTTAATAGCTATTGTACCTAGTTAAAATAAATTGAAATTTGCCTGTAAAATAAAAATAAATCCTAAAATAGCTACAATATAATTATTATTTATATTGTAGCTATATTAGGGTTTATTTTAAAGGTAAGTATTTAGTTTTAAATAGGATTCATTTAGTTCATAATAGAAATATTATTTAGATTTATTTAATTAATATTTAAGTTAGGGGGGTGTTAGGGTTAGTGTTAGACTTAGGTTTAGGGGTTAATAATTTTATTACAGTGGCGGCGGTGTAGTGGGGGGCAGGATAGGGGTTAATAAATTTATTATAGGTGGCGACGTGTAGGTGGGGCAGGATTGGGGTTAATAAATTTAATATAGGTTGCGGCGGGGTCAGGGAGCGGCGGTTTAGGGGTTAACCTATTTATTTAGTTGCGGCGAGGTGCGGGATCAGCAGGATAGGGGTTAATAACTTTATTATAGAGGGCGACGATATAGGGGGGCAGGATAGGTATAATATAGGTGGCAGCGGTGTCCGGGAGCGGCGGTTTAGGGGTTAATACATTTATAAGAGTTGCAGCGGGGTCAAGGAGCGGCGGTTTAGGGGTTAATACATTTATAAGAGTTGCGGCGGGGTCTAGGAGTGGCGGTTTAGGGGTTAGTAACTTTATTTAGTTGCGGGGGGCTCCGGGGGCGCCGGTATAGGGGGTAGAACAGTGTAGTTAGTGTGGGTGCTTAGTGACAGGCTAGCAAGAAAGCTGTAAAAAAGCCGAAGAGCAGCAAGATCGAATGAGTGATAACTCTCACAGTCCGCTGCTCATCGCCCCGTACTTGGTGCGCATCTTTTTGACAGCTTTTTTGATAACTTAAGCGAATTTTTGCAGGTCCGCGGCAGCGATGTGAGGCGAGCTTAGGCGGGCGTATTGGGCCGGCGAAGGCAGGTAAAGTAGACACTTTGATAACTACCCCCCTACATGTCCAACATCATGCCATGTACTCCTAGCTATGAAATAAAACATTTGGAGAAAATTCTATTGGAGTGCTGTTAGTACTTTGTAGTCAGTATTGAGCAGAAATATTGGTCGGTAGGAGTCAATAGAATTAGGATTTTTATATTTTTTAAGAATAAGAGTTACATTCGAAGCAGTAAAGTATCTTGATCGTTTTATTCCTTGAATAAAATAGTTGTTAAAAAGTTGGACAAGAAGAGGGGAGATTTGCTCCTCTAATACTTTGTAGAATTCGACAGGAATTTGATCTGGACCAGGAGCTTTACCGTTCGCGGAATTGCGAATAGCCTGACTGATCTTGTTTAAGGAAATATCTCTGCCCAATACTGACACCTGTTCTGGTGATAATTTTGGTAGGTTAACTTTCCGGCAAAAACTATTTTTTGCTTGCAGATTGAGTGTTTCAGCATCATATAACTGCTGAAAAAATTTATGAAAGTGGGTCATGATGTCCTTTGGTGAAGTATAGCTAATCCCTTCAACTGTAATGGATCCAATAAAATTGTTCTTTTTTCATAGATTTAGCTATTTTTGCTAACATTTTAGCCAATTTCAGAGAGAATCGATTATAAATTGCATTATATTTAATATCTTTCTGTATTGTTTGTTGATTGAGGAAAATCTCCCTCTCATTTTTAGCATTTTGATAGGCCAACTAATTTGTTCTGGAAGGAATTTCTATATATTTTACATACTGATTCTTAACTTGATTTGCTAATTAGAATTCCCTGTTGGTGATAATTTTCTTTCTTTTGGACATATATGCAATAATTTCTCCTCTGAGAATGGATTATGCGGATTCCCAGAATATTTCAATTTTGGGCAAGTATTCAATATTTCGTTTTTTTAATTCTCTCCATTTATGTGATAACCAGTTTCTGAAATTTAGATATAATTGCAAAAAACGAGGGAAAAAAAGAACTTCCCAACTTGTCAGTTTGAATAATGAGGGAGATAACTGCGTGATCTGAGAAAAGTATATCAGCTATATTAGAGGAGACCTCAGCACCCAGTAATGATTCGTGAATCAGAAACATATCAATCCTTGAAAACGTTTTAAATGGCTTTGATTCACATGAAACGGATCTTTCATCTGGGTGGTGAAGTCTCCATATGTCTTTGAGTTTTAGGTTTTTAGCAAAATTAGAGACCAATTTGGCCTCTTTTAAATATCTCTGTCTATTTAAGATACTTAAGCGGTCTAAGAATGGGTTAAACACGCAATTGAAATCTCCTTCCAAAATTAGTTGTGTGTCTGAGAATTCTATTAGTCTAGCAAATAATTTTTCCCAAAAATTGGCTTGAAATTCATTAGGGGCATATAAGTGGGAAAAAGTAAAATTGGATCCCTGGGGGTCGATCCGATAAAAATCGTCGCCCGCAAAAGCCGGCGACGCCAATATTTACGCTGGTTTTGTATCACATATACGGCGTAACCTAGAAGTTACGCGCGTATATTTCTGCCGTCGCCCGTAGTTTTTTGGGCTATAGGCAGGTATACCAAACCAGCGCAGTTTGGTATCCAATATGCAGCGTAAGGACTTACGTGGCGAAAATGGAGAAAACTTACTCCATTTTCACCTCGCCACAAAAAGCAGCCGTAAGAAGCCTTACGCTGACTATTGGAGCCCCGTAACTCCTTAAACTGGCTGCTAAAATCAGCCAATCAGATTGAGCTCGCATTCTATTGGCTGATCGGAACAGCCAATAGAATGCGAGCTCAATCTGATTGGCTGATTGGATCAGCCAATCGGATTGAACTTGAATCTGATTGGCTGATTCAATCAGCCAATCAGATTTTTCTAACTTAATTCCGATTGGCTGATAGAATCCTATCAGCCAATCGGAATTCGGCGGACGCCATCTTGGATGACGTCATTTAAAGGTACCTCATTCGTCGTTCAGTCGTCGGCCGGGATGGATGCTCCGCGGCGGCGGAGCGAAGAAAGAAGATTGAAGATGCCGCCGGAAGAATGAAGACTTTGCTGCCGCTTGGAGGAAGACGTCGCCGGAGGAAGAATTCTTCTTTGCCGCTTGGAGCAAGACATCGCCCGGATCGGATCAGGAGTTCGGCCCGGTGTGGTGAAGACAAGGTAGGGAGATCTTCAGGGGGGTAGTGTTAGGCTTTTTTAAGGGGGGTTTGGGTGGTTTTAGAATAGGGGTATGTGGGTGGTGGGTTGTAATGGGGGGGGGGTATTGTATTTGTATGCAAAAGAGCTGAATTCTTTGGGGCATGCCCCACAAAAGGCCCTTTTAAGGGCTGGTAAGGTAAAGAGCTTTGAACTTTTTTTAATTTAGAATAGGGAAGGGAATTTTTTTTATTTTGGGGGTTTATTATTTTCTTAGGGGGCTTAGAATAGGTGTAATTAGCTTAAAAATCTTGTAATCTTTTTTTATTTTTTGTAATTTAGTGTTTGTTTTTTTTGTAATTTAGTTTAGTTAATTTAATTGTATTTTTAGATAGATGTTTGTAGTTTATTTAATTTATTGATAGTGTAGGTGTATTTGTAACTTAGGTTAGGATTTATTTTACAGGTAAATGGGTAATTATTTTAACTAGGTAGATATTAAATAGTTAATAACTATTTAATAGCTATTATACCTAGTTAAAATAATTAACAATTTACCTGTAAAATAAATATTAACCCTAACATAGCTACAATGTAATTATTAATTATATTGTAGCTATCTTAGGGTTTATTTTATAGGTAAGTATTTAGATTTAAATAGGAATATTTTAGTTTATAAATGAATTAGATTAATTTAATATAAATTTAGTTAGGGGTGTTAGGGTTAGATAGAGTTAATATAGTTAATATAAATACTATAGTAACTATATTAACTATATTAACCCTAATATAATTAGGGTTAATATAGTTAATATATATAATGTAATACCTATATTAACTATAATATACTTAGGGTTAATATAGATAATATAGCTGGCGGCGGGGTAGGTAGATTAAATTAGGGGTTAATCATTTTAATAGAGATGGCGGCGGTGTTAGGGGCTTACATTAGGGGTTAATAATTTTAAGATAGATGGCGGCGGTGTTAGGGGTTCACTTTAGGGGGTTATAGATATAATATAGCTGGCGGCGGGGTACGGGAGCGACGGTTTAGGGGTTAATAACTTTATTAGGTTGCGGCGGGGTACAGGAGCGGCGGTTTAGGGGTTAATAGCTTTTTTATTGTTAGGATAGTGAGGGGGGATAGAGGGTTAGACGTGTCGGGCTATGTTAGGGAGGCGTGTTAGACGTGTCGGGCTATGTTTAGGAGGCGTGTTAGACAGTGCGGGTGATTTAGACTTTAGTCAGGTTTTATAGGCGCCGGCAGTTTCTAACGTGGCGCAAGTCACTGGCGACTCCAAAAATCTGTACTTACGCAGATTTCTGGACATCGCTGGTTTGTGAGACTTGCGCCACTTTAGCAAGTGACGGCGCCGCATATTGGATGGCTCGAGTTGCGAGCTGAAACTGCGGGCGACGTGGGTTCCCTCGCTTGCGCCGCAAACTGCGATCTATATCGGATCGCGCCCCTGAATTTCTATTTTTAAAATTAAAAATCTCCCTTCAGGGTCTTGAATCTGAGCAGCTATTTTAAAGTCTAAATTTTTATTAAACAGACAGGCCACTCCGCTCTTCCTCCCCACCATCGCCGGTGTTGAAATCACTTCTCCTATCCATCCTATCCGCAATTTGTCAGCCTCCATACTATTTAAGTGGGTTTCTTGAAGAAACACAACGTCTGGGGTGGATTTTTTGAGGTGCTCGATGATTCTTTTCCTTTTGAATGGGGACAAGATCCCTCCCACATTCCATGAAAGAACCTTAAATAAGTTCTTCATAATAAAAGATAGGTGCATAAACTAAATATTCTGGGAGAGGCAGGGGTAGGAAAAAAAAAAAGAAGATTACTAACATACGGCTAGATTTAGAGTTTGGCGGCCAAAGGGGTGCGTTAGCTATGCATGCTTTTTTTCTCCCGCACCTTTTAAATACCGCTGGTATTTAGAGTTCACAGAATGGCTGGGTTTTCAGTGCGTTAGGCTCCAAAAAGGGAGCGTAGAGCATAATTTAACGCCACTGCAACTCTCGATACCAGCGGTGCTTACGGACGCGGCCAGCTTCAAAAACGTGCTCGTGCACGATTCCCCCATAGAAAACAATGGGGCAGTTTGAGCTGAAAAAAAACCTAACACCTGCAAAAAAGCAGCGTTCAGCTCCTAATGCAGCCCCATTGTTTACTATGGGGAAACACTTCCTACTTCTGCACCTAACACTCTAACATGTACCCCGAGTCTAAACACCCCTAACCTTACACTTATTAACCCCTAATCTGCCACCCCCGCTATCGCTGACACCTGCATATTTTTTTAACCCCTAATCTGCCACTCCGTATACCGCCGCAACATACATTATAGTTATGTACCCCTAATCTGCTGCCCCTAACACCGCCGAACCCCTATATTATATTTATTAGCCCCTAATCTGCCCCCCACAACGTCGCCGCCAGCTACCTACACTTATTAACCCCTAATCTGCCGATCGGATCTCGCCGCTAGTCTAATAAATGGATTAACCTCTAAAGCTAAGTCTAACCCTAACACTAACACCCCCCTAAGTTAAATATAATTTTATTCTAACGAAATAAATGAACTCTTATTAAATAAATTATTCCTATTTAAAACTAAATACTTACCTGTAAAATAAACCCTAATATAGCTACAATATAAATTATAATTATTATTATTTTAGGATTAATATTTATTTTACAGGCAACTTTGTAATTATTTTAACCAGGTACAATAGCTAAAATAGTTAAAATAATTACAAAATTATCTGTAAAATAAATCCTAACCTAAGTTACAATTAAACCTAACACTACACTATCAATAAATTAATTAAATAAACTACCTACAATTAACTACAATGAAATAAACTAACTAAAGTACAAAAAATAAAAAAATATTTACCAACATTAGAAAAATATTACAACAATTTTAAACTAATTACACCTACTCTAAGCCCCCTAATAAAATAACAAAGACCCCCAAAATAAAAAAATGCCCTACCCTATTCTAAATTAAAAAAGTTCAAAGCTCTTTTACCTTACCAGCCCTGAAAAGGGCCCTTTGCGGGGCATGCCCCAAAGAATTCAGCTCTTTTGCCTGTAAAAAAAAACCATACAATACCCCCCCCAACATTACAACCCACCACCCACATACCCCTAATCTAACCCAAACCCCCCTTAAATAAACCTAACACTAAGCCCCTGAAGATCTCCCTACCTTGTCTTCACCATGCCAGACAAAAGAGCTGAATTCTTTGGGGCATGCCCCGCAAAGGTCCCTGTTCAGGGCTGGTAAGGTAAAAGAGCTTTGAACTTTTTTAATTTAGAATAGGGTAGGGCATTTTTTAATTTTGGGGGGCTTTGTTATTTTATTAGGGGGCTTAGAGTAGGTGTAATTAGTTTAAAATTATTGTAATATTTTTCTAATGTTGGTAAATATTTTTTTATTTTTTGTAACTTAGTTCTTTTATATTTTTTGTACTTTAGTTAGTTTATTTAATTGTATTTATTTGTAGGTATTTTATTTAATTAATTTATTGATAGTGTAGTGTTAGGTTTAATTGTAGATAATTGTAGGTAGTTTATTTAATTTATTTATTGATAGTGTAGTGTTAGGTTTAATTGTAGATAATTGTAGTTAATTTATTTAATTAATTTATTGATAGTGTAGTGTTAGGTTTAATTGTAACTTAGGTTAGGATTTATTTTACAGGTAATTTTGTAATTATTTTAACTAGGTAACTATTAAATAGTTCTTAACGATTTAATAGCTATTGTACCTGGTTAAAATAAATACAAAGTTGCCTGTAAAATAAATATTAATCCTAAAATAGCTACAATATAATTATTATTTATATTGTAGCTATATTAGGGTTTATTTTACAGGTAAGTATTTAGATTTAAATAGGAATAATTTATTTAATAAGAGTTAATTTATTTCGTTAGAATAAAATTATATTTAACTTAGGGGGTTAATACTATTTATTATAGGGTTATTGAGGTGGGAGTGAGGCGGATTAGGGGTTAATAACTTTATTATAGTAGCGGTGCGGTCCGCTCGGCAGATTAGGGGTTAATAAGTGTAGGCAGGTGGAGACGACGTTGAGGGGGGCAGATTAGGGGTTAATAAATATAATATACGGGTCGGCGGTGTTAGGCGCAGCAGATTAGGGGTACATAGCTATAATGTAGGTGGCAGCGGTGTACGGAGCGGCAGATTAGGGGTTAATAATAATATGTAGGGGTCAGCGATAGCGGGGGCGGCAGATTAGGGGTTAATAAATATAATATAGGGGTCGGCGGTGTTAGGGGCAGCAGATTAGGGGTTCATAGGGATAATGTAGGTGGCAGCGGTGTGCGGTCGGCAGATTAGGGTTTTTAATAGAGTGGCGGCGATGTGGGGGGACCTCTGTTTAGGGGTACATAGGTAGTTTATGGGTGTTAGTGTACTTTAGAGCACAGTAGTTAAGAGCTTTATGAACCGGCGTTAGCCCAGAAAGCTCTTAACTACTGTTTTTTTTCTGCGGCTGGAGTTTTGTCATTAGATTTCTAACGCTCACTTCAGACACGACTCTAAATACCGGCGTTAGAAAGATCCCATTGAAAAGATAGGATACGCAAATGGCGTAGGGAAATCTGCGGTATGGAAAAGTCGCGGCTTTAAAGTGAGCGTTAGACCCTTTAATGACTGGCTCCAAATACCAGAGGGCGGTAAAAAAACAGCGTTAGGAGCCTCTAACGCTAGTTTTGACGGCTACCGCCCAACTCTAAATCCAGGCCATACGATCCAGACAAATGGTTTAAATAAGATCTTAGCTCTAAAGTGTAATTCTACCTTGATGTGGGATTGGGCCTGTTTCTTTTGTTTGTTATATATATATGAGGAAGGTGAGTGTGTCCCCGAAACGTCGCTTCTGTTCAATTAAAGTACACATTGGAAAGACCAGTGAGTGCTGCCTTTAACCTAATATATATATATATATATATATATATATATATATATATATATATATATATAATATAGCATATATATATATATACAGGTATATATATATATATATATATATATATATATATATATATATAACATATAGCATGCATATATAGCATATAGCATACATATGTAATACATAGCATTCATAAATATAGCATACATATATAACATATAGCATATATATATAACATGTAGCATATATATATAACATAAAACATATCTATATAGAATATATATATATATGTGTGTGTAACATATAGCATACATATATAACATATAGCATACATATGTAATACATAGCATTCATATATATTGCATACATACTAGTTACTACAACTAACTACAACTATATATATATATATATATATATATATATATATACCATAGTATAGTGCTGTGTCTTTCAAAAAAGGAGAGAACTCTGAATATGATTTGATCAATTTCTGGTGTTAGCCTGTGTATCTCTCCTTTTTTGAAAGACACAGCACTATACTATGGTATATATACAGTGGGGCAAAAAAGTATTTAGTCAGCCACCAATTGTGCAAGTTCTCACACTTAAGAAGATGAGAGAGGCCTGTAATTTTCATCATAGGTATACCTCAACTATGAGAGACAAAATGTGGAAACAAATCCTGACAATCACATTGTCTGATTTGGAAAGAATTTATTTGCAAATTATGGTGGAAAATAAGTATTTGGTCAATATCAAAAGTTCATCTCAATACTTGGTTATATATCCTTTGTTGGCAATGACAGAAGTCAAACGTTTTCTGTAAGTCTTCACAAGGTTGTCACACACTGTTGCTGGTATGTTGGCCCATTCCTGCATGCAGATCTCCTCTAGAGCAGTGATCTTTTGGGGCTGTCGCTGGGCAACACGGACTTTCAACTCCCTCCAAAGGTTTTCTATGGGGTTGAGATCTGGAGACTGGCTAAGCCACTCCAGGACCTTGAAATGCTTCTTACGAAGCCACTCCTTCGTTGCCTGGGTGGTGTGTTTGGGATCATTCTCATGCTGAAAGACCCATCTACGTTTCATCTTCAATGCCCTTGCTGATGGAAGGAGGTTTGCACTCAAAATCTCACGATACATGGCCCAGGTTCTGGAGACTGGCTAAGCCACTCCAGGACCTTGAAATGCTTCTTACGAAGCCACTCCTTCGTTGCCTGGGTGGTGTGTTTGGGATCATTCTCATGCTGAAAGACCCATCTACGTTTCATCTTCAATGCCCTTGCTGATGGAAGGAGGTTTGCACTCAAAATCTCACGATACATGGCCCCATTCATTCTTTAAAGTACACGGATCAGTCGTCCTGTTCCCTTTGCAGAGAAACAGCCCCAAAGCATGATTTTGCCACCCCCATGCTTCACAGTAGGTATGGTGTTCTTTGGTTGCAACTTAGCATTCTCTCTCCTCCAAACACAACGAGTTGTGTTTCTACCAAACAGTTCTACTTTGGTTTCATCTGACCATATGACATTCTCCCAATCCTCTTCTGGATCATCCAAATGTTGTCTAGCATACTTCAGACGGGCCCGGACATGTACTGGCTTAAGCAGGGGACATGTCTGGCACCGCAGGTTCTAAGTCCCTGGCGGCATAGTGTGTTACTGATGGTAGCCTTTGTTACGTTGGTCCCAGCTCTCTGCAGGTCATTCACTAGGTCCCCCTGTGTGCTTCTGGGATGTTTGCTCACCGTTCTTGTGATCATTTTGACCCCACGGGATGAGATCTTGCTTGGAGCCCCAGATCGAGGGAGATTGTCAGTGGTCTTGTATGTCTTCCATTTTCTAATTATTGCTCCCACAGTTGATTTCTTCACACCAAGCTGCTTGCCTATTGCAGATTCAGTCTTCCCAGCCTGGTGCAGGTCTACAATTTTGTTTCTGGTGTCCTTCGACAGCTCTTTGGTCTTCACCATAGTGGAGTTTGGAGTGTGACTGTTTGAGGTTGTGGACAGGTGTCTTTTATACTAATAACAAGTTCAAACAGGTTCCATTAATACAGGTAATTAGTGGAGGACAGAGGAGCCTCTTAAAGAAGAAGATACAGGTCTGTGAGAGCCGAAATCTTGCTTGTTTGTAGGTGACCAAATACTTATTTTCCACCATAATATGCAAATAAATTCTTTCCAAATCAGACAATGTGATTGTCTGGATTTGTTTCCACATTTTGGCTCTCATAGTTGAGGTATACCTATGATGAAAATTACAGGCCTGTCTCAGCTTCTTAAGAGGGAGAACTTGCACAATTGGTGGCTGACTAAATACTTTTTTGCCCCACTGTATATAGTTGTAGTTAGTTGTTCCCTCCGTATTTAGCTCACTATGGCCTAGATTTGGAGTTTTGTCGGTAACGACCTGAAAAACTAACGCCGGCTTTTTTCTGGCCGCACCATAAAAATAACTCTGATATCGAGAGTCCACATAAAGGCTGCGTTAGGCTCCAAAAAAGGAGCGTAGAGCATTTTTAACGCAGCTTCAACTCTCGATACCAGAGTTGCTTACGGACGCGGCCAGCCTCAAAAACGTGCTCGTGCACGATTCTCCCATAGGAAACAATGGGGCTGTTTGAGCTGAAAAAAAACCTAACACCTGCAAAAAAGCCCCGTTCAGCTACTAACGCAGCCCCATTGTTTGCTATGCGGTAACCCTTCCTACGTCTGCACTTAACACTCTAACACGTACCCCGAGACTAAACACCCCTAACCTTACACTTATTAACCCCTAATCTGCCGCCCCCGCTATCGCTGACCCCTGCATATTATTTTTAACCCCTAATCTGCCGCTCCGTAAACCGCCGCTACTTACATTATCCCTATGTACCCCTAATCTGGTTCCCTAACATCGCCGACCCCTATATTATATTAATTAACCCCTAATCTGCCCCCCACAACGTCGCCTCCACCTACCTAAAATAATTAACCCCTAATCTGCCGACCGGACCTGAGCGCTACTATAATAAAGTTATTAACCCCTAATCCGCCTCACTAACCCTATATTAAATAGTATTAACCCCTAATCTGCCCTCCCTAACATCGCCGACACCTAACTTCAATTATTAACCCCTAATCTGCCGACCGGAGCTCACCGCTATTCTAATAAATGGATTAACCCCTAAAGCTAAATCTAACCCTAACACTAACACCCCCCTAAGTTAAATATAATTTAAATCTAACGAAATAAATTAACTCTTATTAAATAAATTATTCCTATTTAAAGCTAAATACTTACCTGTAAAATAAATCCTAATATAGCTACAATATAAATTATAATTATATTGTAGCTATTTTAGGATTAATATTTATTTTACAGGTAACTTTGTATTTATTTTAACCAGGTACAATAGCTATTAAATAGTTAAGAACTATTTAATAGCTAAAATAGTTAAAATAATTACAAATTTACCTGTAAAAGAAATCCTAACCTAAGTTACAATTAAAACTAACACTATACTATCAATAAATTAATTAAATAAAATACCTACAATTACCTACAATTAACCTAACACTACACTATCAATAAATTAATTAAATAAACTACCTACAATTAACCTAACACTAAACTATCAATAAATTAATTAAATACAATTCCTACAAATAAATACAAATAAATAAACTTGCTAAAGTACAAAAAATAAAAAAGAACTAAGTTACAAAAAATAAAAAAATATCTACAAACATAAGAAAAATATTACAACAATTTTAAACTAATTACACCTACTCTAAGCCCCCTAATAAAACAACAAAGCCTCCCAAAATAAAAAATGCCCTACCCTATTCTAAATTAATAAAGTTAAAAGCTCTTTTACCTTACCAGCCCTGAACAGGGCCCTTTGCGGGGCATGCCCCAAGAAGTTCAGCTCTTTTGCCTGTAAAAAAAAAACATACAATCCCCCCCCCAACATTACAACCCACCACCCACATACCCCTAATCTAACCCAAACCCCCCTTAAATAAACCTAACACTAAGCCCCTGAAGATCATCCTACCTTGTCTTCACCTCACCAGGTATCACCGATCCGTCCTGGTTCCAAAATCTTCATCCAACCCAAGCGGGGGTTGGCGATCCATCATTCGGTGCCTGAAGAGGTCCAGAAGAGGCTCCAAAGTCTTCATCCTATCCGGGAAGAAGAGGCGATCCGGACCGGCAACCATCTTGATCCAAGCGGCATCTTCTATCTTCATCCGATGACGACCGGCTCCATCCTGAAGACCTCCACCGCGGACCCATCTTCTTCCGGCGACGTCCAACTGCAGAATGACGGTTCCTTTAAGGGACGTCATCCAAGATGGCGTCCCTCGACTTCCGATTGGCTGATAGGATTCTATCAGCCAATCGGAATTAAGGTAGGAATATTCTGATTGGCTGATGGAATTAGCCAATCAGAATCAAGTTCAATCCGATTGGCTGATCCAATCAGCCAATCAGATTGAGCTTGCATTCTATTGGCTGATCGGAACAGCCAATAGAATGCGTGCTCAATCTGATTGGCTGATTGGATCAGCCAATCGGATTGAACTTGATTCTGATTGGCTGATTCCATCAGCCAATCAGAATATTCCTACCTTAATTCCGATTGGCTGATAGAATCCTATCAGCCAATCGGAAGTCGAGGGACGCCATCTTGGATAACATCCCTTAAAGGAACCGTCATTCTGCAGTTGGACGTCGCCGGAAGAAGATGGGTCCGCGGTGGAGGTCTTCAGGATGGAGCCGGTCGTCATCGGATGAAGATAGAAGATGTCGCTTGGATCAAGATGGTTGCCGGTCCGGATCGCCTCTTCTTCCCGGATAGGATGAAGACTTTGGAGCCTCTTCTGGACCTCTTCAGGCACCGGATGATGGATCGCCAACCCCCGCTTGGGTTGGATGAAGATTTTGGAGCCAGGACGGATCGGTGATACCTGGTGAGGTGAAGACAAGGTAGGATGATCTTCAGGGGCTTAGTGTTAGGTTTTTTTAAGGGGGGTTTGGGTTAGATTAGGGGTATGTGGGTGGTGGGTTGTAATGTTGGGGGGGGGGATTGTATGTTTTTTTTTACAGGCAAAAGAGCTGAACTTCTTGGGGCATGCCCCGCAAAGGGCCCTGTTCAGGGCTGGTAAGGTAAAAGAGCTTTTAACTTTAGTAATTTAGAATAGGGTAGGGCATTTTTTATTTTGGGGGGCTTTGTTGTTTTATTAGGGGGCTTAGAGTAGGTGTAATTAGTTTAAAATTGTTGTAATATTTTTCTTATGTTTGTAGATATTTTTTTATTTTTTGTAACTTAGTTCTTTTTTATTTTTTGTACTTTAGCAAGTTTATTTATTTGTATTTATTTGTAGGAATTGTATTTAATTAATTTATTGATAGTGTAGTGTTAGGTTAATTGTAGGTAGTTTATTTAATTAATTTATTGATAGTGTAGTGTTAGGTTAATTGTAGGTAATTGTAGGTATTTTATTTAATTAATTTATTGATAGTATAGTGTTAGTTTTAATTGTAACTTAGGTTAGGATTTCTTTTACAGGTAAATTTGTAATTATTTTAACTATTTTAGCTATTAAATAGTTCTTAACTATTTAATAGCTATTGTACCTGGTTAAAATAAATACAAAGTTACCTGTAAAATAAATATTAATCCTAAAATAGCTACAATATAATTATAATTTATATTGTAGCTATATTAGGATTTATTTTACAGGTAAGTATTTAGCTTTAAATAGGAATAATTTATTTAATAAGAGTTAATTAATTTCGTTAGATTTAAATTATATTTAACTTAGGGGGGTGTTAGTGTTAGGGTTAGACTTAGCTTTAGGGGTTAATCCATTTATTAGAATAGCGGTGAGCTCCGGTCGGCAGATTAGGGGTTAATAATTGAAGTTAGGTGTCGGCGATGTTAGGGAGGGCAGATTAGGGGTTAATACTATTTATTATAGGGTTAGTGAGGCGGATTAGGGGTTAATAACTTTATTATAGTAGCGCTCAGGTCCGCTCGGCAGATTAGGGGTTAATAAGTGTAGGCAGGTGGAGGCGACGTTGTGGGGGGCAGATTAGGGGTTAATAAATATAATATAGGGGTCGGCGGTGTTAGGGGCAGCAGATTAGCGGTACATAAGGATAACGTAGGTGGCGGCGCTTTGCGGTCGGCAGATTAGGGGTTAATAAGTGTAGGCAGGTGGAGGCGACGTTGTGGGGGGCAGATTAGGGGTTAATAAATATAATATAAGGGTTGACGGTGTTAGGGGCAGCAGATTAGGGGTACATAAAGATAACGTAGGTGGCGGTCGGCAGATTAGGGGTTAAAAAAATTTATTCGATTGTCGGCGATGTGGGGGGACCTCGGTTTAGGGGTACATAGGTAGTTTATGGGTGTTAGTGTACTTTAGAGTACAGTAGTTAAGAGCTTTATAAACCGGCATTAGCCCAGAAAGCTCTTAACTACTGACTTTTTTCCTGCGGCTGGAGTTTTGTCGTTAGATGTCTAACGCTCACTTCAGATACGACTCTAAATACCGGAGTTAGAAAGATCCCATTGAAAAGATAGGATACGCAATTGACGTAAGGGGATCTGCGGTATGGAAAAGTCGCTGCTGAAAAGTGAGCGTTAGACCCTATTTTGAGTGAGTCCAAATACCGGCGGTAGCCTAAAACCAGCGTTAGGAGCCTCTAACGCTAGTTTTCACGGCTAACGCCAAACTCTAAATCTAGGCCTAAATATGTTAGGGTAATTTCCCTTACACACAGTCCCCATTCATGTTCACCTATTTTATTATTATAATATCAACTGAAACTCAATAGATATTATATAATTTAACCTCTAGATTTCTTCCAATAAAAACACACGTCATTTTCATTTTCACTTTTTGTTCTTTTTCCTTATGTAGAAATATACAGCAGGATATGTTTAAATAATTGATTGAATATAATAACATTTAAGTATTTGCAATACTGTTATCTATGTATATATACTCATGTGTATTTGTTACTATAAAGTGGATATTGAGGTGTTAACATCCTAAAATAGGGCGGTCTTTTGACTCACAGGTGGAGGTGTGTATTACCCACGTAGCACTTTATTTTAACCTATCACAGGTGATCTGTTCTTTTAAATTAAAGGCCAAGCTTTCACCCTTTAGCTACGACTACGGCATTCGCCGAAACGCGTCAGCACTAGGGTACGTGGGTGACCACTACTCCACCAAGCCCTAGAGGTTTATTGCTTTTTCCTGTGTTTCTCCGTTTGTTCTTAACACTTTGAATAAAGGACACTTGTTATTTGAAAATTATCCGGTGCCTTCACTTGCCTTTCTTTGTGATACCTCTGGATATGTTCAAGGCACGGATATCCTTTGAGCAAGCAACAATTTCCCCTGTAAGGTGCAGCACTACAACGAACTGTCGTTTCTTCTGAGCCGTGGACTCTCCTCACCCTTCGGGCTTACCCGCCCCTCATCGTGACGTCACGCATTTCCGGACCAGCTGTGTACACGCTGACGCGCTGTAGGGATCCTCACTGCTGCTCGACCTCCATGCTGCTGTAGACACACAGAGTTCTTTGAGAGAGGATCTTGAGCATTGAATATTTAAAGGTGGGTCCCCAGGATCAGCGCTTGACATTAGCATACACATTGCTTTACACACAGTATACGGAACTGAGTTGGGGTTGGAGTGATGTGAGAAGGTGCTCTATACAGGGGTCTAAGTGTGAATGTATACCATTAACCACAAGTGATTTGCTAACAGGTGCTGCAATATTTTTGAGTGATATATAACATATAGCATACTTATATAACACATAGCAAACACATATATATCATACATATATAACATATAGCATACATATATAACATATAGCATACACATATATAGCATACATATATAACATATAGCATACACATATATAGCATACATATATAACATATAGCATACATATATAACATATAGCATACATATATAACATATAGCATACATATATATAGCATACATATATAACATATAGCATACACATATATAGCATACATATATAACATATAGCATACACATATATAGCATACATATATAACATATAGCATACACATATATAGCATACATATATAACATATAGCATACACATATATAGCATACATATATAACATATAGCATACATATATAACATATAACATATATAAATATATATATATATATATATATATATATATATATATATATAACATATAGCATACATATATAACATATAGCATACACATATATGGCATACATATATAACATATAGCATACACATATATAGCATACTTATATAACATATAGCATACACATATATAGCATACATATATAACATATAGCATACACATATATAGCATACTTATATAACATATAGCATACACATATATAGCATACATATATAACATATAGCATACATATATAACATATAGCATATATATATATATATATATATATATATATATATATATATATATATATATAACATATAGCATACACATATATAGCATACATATATAACATATAGCATACACATATATAGCATACTTATATAACATATAGCATACACATATATAGCATACATATATAACATATAGCATACACATATATAGCATACATATATAACATATAGCATACATATATAAAATATAGCATATATATATATATATATATATATATATATATATATATAACATATAGCATACATATATAACATATAGCATACACATATATAGCATACATATATAACATATAGCATACACATATATAGCATACATATATAACATATAGCATACATATATAACATATAGCATATATATATATAACATATAGCATACATATATAACATATAGCATACACATATATAGCATACATATATAACACATAGCATACACATATATAGCATACATATATAACATATAGCATACATATATAACATATAGCATACATATATAACACATAGCATACACATATATAGCATACATATATAACATATAGCATACATATATAACATATAGCATACATATATAACATATAGCATACACATATATAGCATACATATATAACATATGGCATACATATATAACATATAGCATACATATATAACATATAGCATACATATATAACATATAGCATACACATATATAGCATACATATATAACATATAGCATACATATATAACATATAGCATACATATATATAGCATACATATATAACATATAGCATACACATATATAGCATACATATATAACATATAGCATACACATATATAGCATACATATATAACACATAGCATACACATATATAGCATACATATATAACATATAGCATACATATATAACATATAGCATACATATATAACATATAGCATACACATATATAGCATACATATATAACATATAGCATACATATATAACATATAGCATACATATATAACATATAGCATACACATATATAGCATACATATATAACATATAGCATACATATATAACATATAGCATACATATATAACATATAGCATACATATATATAGCATACATATATAACATATAGCATACACATATATAGCATACATATATATCATATAGCATACATATATAACATATAGCATACACATATATAGCATACATATATAACACATAGCATACACATATATAGCATACATATATAACATATAGCATACACATATATAGCATACATATATAACATATAGCATACACATATATAGCATACATATATAACATATAGCATACACATATATAACATACTTATATAACATATAGCATACACATATATAGCATACATATATAGCATATAGCATACATATATATAGCATACATATATAACACATAGCATACACATATATAGCATACATATATAACATATAGCATACATATATAACATATAGCATACATATATAACATATAGCATACACATATATAGCATACATATATAACATATAGCATACATATATAACATATAGCATACACATATATAGCATACATATATAACATATAGCATACACATATATAGCATACTTATATAACATATAGCATACACATATATAGCATTCATATATAACATATAGCATACACATATATAGCATACATATATAACATATAGCATACACATATATAGCATAAATATATAACATATAGCATACATATATAACATATAGCATATATATATATATATATATATATATATATAACATATAGCATACATATATAACATATAGCATACACATATATAGCATACATATATAACATATAGCATACACATAAATAGCATACATATATAACATATAGCATACATATATAACATATAACATATATATATATATATATATATATATATATATATATATATATATATATATATATATATATAACATATAGCATACATATATAACATATAGCATACACATATATGGCATACATATATAACATATAGCATACACATATATAGCATACTTATATAACATATAGCATACACATATATAGCATACATATATAACATATAGCATACACATATATAGCATACTTATATAACATATAGCATACACATATATAGCATACATATATAACATATAGCATACACATATATAGCATACATATATAACATATAGCATACATATATAACATATAGCATATATATATATATATATATATATATATAACATATAGCATACATATATAACATATAGCATACACATATATAGCATACATATATAACATATAGCATACACATATATAGCATACTTATATAACATATAGCATACACATATATAGCATACATATATAACATATAGCATACACATATATAGCATACATATATAACATATAGCATACATATATAAAATATAGCATATAGGGGGGCGGAGCCAACTGCCGAGCTAAGCAGACGTGTTAGTCATTAGCTCCTCACTACACTCTTCTTTAAACTTATTTTTTATATACTTTATGCGACTCAGCTTATCCCTAACTACCTAACGAGAAGGGGTTAAGGTGAGGACACACTCTACTTGGAGATTTCTCCCTCACAGTGCAGTTTTCCACTATACTAAAACTTGCAGCCAACAAGGAAGAGGAGGCGAGAAATAGGCCGAGACATTCAGCATCTGGTAATTGTTTGCCCTCTGGCCTCCCACTGTACTAACCGCTTACCGGAGGAGCGGCGATCCGCTCCGGGGTTGTCTATACGGCCAAAGACAAAACGCTGCTCTAAGTACGACAGACGGGCCTCCTTGGGATTGTTCCGGAGCGGAAGTGCCCGGCCTCTGTAAATAACGGTATCCAGACAACCCATACATATTACCGGCTGGCTCGCCGCATAGGGGACACAGAGGCTGCTTTGAAAGACGGCGGTGGCTCTGAGTACCCGCCGGTACTCTCCTGGTTGACATCGGTCCCTGAACTGCGCAAACACGGTTGTGGCGCGAACAGCCGCCATCTTTAGCAGGCCCACCTAGACAGACAAGGCAGCCGGACAGCTCGCATCAGAGGTATCCGATGAGTGGGTAAGCTTGCTCTAGCGCTATACTAGCCTTTTCCACTGGTCACATTTGCTCCCCGGACGACCTTAAAGGGGGACTAGGGGCTATCCCCTGGCACAGTGAACAACGGAAAAGTTGATTCCAGCAACATATTACACGGCTTGCTTATAGGCCCACCTGGTTGCTACACTTCACAGAGATCACAGTGTAATAGAGATCGCTGCACACCCTATGTCTGAGTAACAAGATACATCTGCAGCAACCCTGCCTTAGGGACAGCTGGGCTTGCCAAGCGAACAAGGCGTTCTGAGGCCTTGACCACTGAGAAAACTAGAGGTCTTATACTGAGCAGATGTGGCCTATGTGGTAATAGGCGATAAGAGGCCTCTTCCTCCTACCCCAGGCCTGAAACGACACTTGGCTGAAGTACAACTCATCTAGATCTACAACTCCCAGAACCGGGTAAGATCCTGTCAGTTTAATTAACTTTTTATTCAACACCTTCAGTCCCAGGATACTGAACAGTACATTGTTCACTTTTGAGCCCTGCATAAACTGACACTTAGACCCTCATAGACATAACCTCCTCACTCCCTTACCTAACTGGAAATTAAGAGGAGAACTTAACAATACCTCTGCAGCACAGTTTGTAAGATTAAGCCACAATAGGAGACCAACATTTCAGAATCACTTAAAATATCTGGGCTACATATACAGGATATACACCAACTGGAGTAGTAGCCCCAACTTACTGAGGCTGATCACTGACCCCATTCTACCTGGAACTCTCAACAAATCCTGCAGTGACAATACACAGTAAAACTAGGTGTCATCAACACCAGTGGAGTCTACTTAACTTGCTTTACCTCCCTAACCGGGGCCCAAGTGATTGAAACATACTCATACCCTAGACCCTGAGAACTGGGCACTACAATCACATTTTGCAGCGAAGTGTGCACACCGTATCCTTTGTTACTTAACACAACCTTATTTTCTTTTTGAGGAGTGAGACTTTACACACCCCATGCTACTGAGACATTCTCACATTAATCTTTTTCTTATCTATGCCAGCTGCTGCGACAGCTTCATTGTCCTCAGGTTCATAGCCTGAGGTGGAGTGTGATTTTATATTGCTGCCTTAATCATGCATCTTTCTCCCACAGGTTTTTGGGTGTTTCACGATAAGTACTAGTGTAAATTTTCTCTTGCAGGAGGTGCTAACAGTGAGGCTAAGAAAAACTGGTCCCTCACAAAAGGCTCTCGTGACCTAACCTGACATATATATTTACCTAAACCTACCAAGTAGTTCCACCAACACTTACTTCCTGAGGCACATACACATAGACATACATATAGACACGTCCCCCTAGCCACACACACATTGACACGTTGCTGCACCCACACTCACTACACATAGCCTGATCTTCCCACATAGTACCACCCCTACTGAAACACACCTTTTGAAACCCTATATCTTGAAGAACATCATCTATACCTGCACTCCTGACCCAACAACTTAAGGTCTTAATAGCAGGGTATCTTAAACACCCCTATTCAGTATTCTGCTGAGTCACACTGTCTGTTAATCCTCTCTGGCACCTCTCCCTTTCCGACCCAGCCAGTCTGGGTTGGTCACTTCCCTTTTCCTTTTTCCCTTCTACACAGTCGTATCCCATCACTCCCTGGGGTGCCAGTGACACATCTATTTACATTTGCATGTTGGGACCGAAAGGTTCAATCTCCACCCATTATGTGATGCTGTAACAAAATGTCATAAATATCGAAGGTGTTATTGACCCCTGCTCCGCAGTCTAGCAATACAGGTCAGAATTAGTAAACTTTACTATACGGTGCTTTATGCTTTTTAGATTGTTTTCAGAGTGCTTTATAATAGAAGGTTGGTGTTAATTTTTAATTTACAGGCATACCTAACAGTCTTAACAAAATGCCCCATGGGTCCAGACGACAGGGGAAACCCTCCACTAACACTCAGAAGACTGTTTATGATCATTTTACTCAATCAGGAAAGGAACCTAACCCTATCACCAATGAGGAGATGAGCGACCCTGAATCGATAGATGCTGAATCTCAATCTAGTGTGCGCTCAGAAGCGCCATCACATCACTACATTACTAAAGCTACCCTACAACATATGTTGGCCAGTCAAACACGCTCTATCACCCAGGAAATTCAACGGTCCTCTGCGGAACTGAAGAAGGAAATTTCAGAGATTGGAGAAAGGGTCGAAGCGCTAGAGCGGAAACAGGATGACCTAGCTGTAGACCAATCAAACCTGCTCAATTACTCTGAAACCCTAGCAGATCAGATGACTCAACTTGAGTTTAAAATGGCAGACATTGAAGACAGATCTCGCAGAAACAACATCCGGTTTAGGGGCATCCCAGAAACTATAGAGAATGCCCAACTCCAACCCTATCTAAAGGAGTTATTTACAGAACTCGTGGGCACCTCAGATGGACACACTGATACAATGGAAAGAGCCCATAGAGCCTTAAGATCACGACTTACTCCCGCCGACAAACCAAGGGATGTAATTGTCTGCTTTCACAGCTACATATATAAAGATAAACTTATACAAGCAGCCTTCAAAAGGCCGCCTATGCCTGAAAAATTCAAGGATGTTCAACTCCTGCCTGACCTTTCAACTCATACACTACAGTACCGTAAAACCTTTCAACAAATCACTCTGACACTCAGGAAGGCTAATATTAAGTACAGGTGGGGCCATCCTACAAATCTAGTAGTCACCAGAAATAACCAGAGCCACACAATCAACTCCATACCTCAAGGTATGGCTCTCCTGGCCACATGGGGATTACACCAGGAACAACCTCCACCGGTACAGCCGACCTACCCAAAACTGAGAGCTTCGGCTCCCGAATGGACTATCAAAGAGCAAAGAGCTAAGAAACCTAAAACTAACCCACCGTAAACACACGTCCGGTAACCTTTCATGGAACTTATCTAGACTTCATTTAATCCGGAAGTTTGACCTGTCTTCAACAGATCATAACTGAGATTGAGTTAAAGTTTAAAAAGTTTACTATTAGATAGTACAATTAAGTTATGTGTTTGATTGTTATTTTAAGGTTGTTGTCTTAATCTAAGTATTGCTCATATGTAATAGCAAGTTAATCTACAATGTTTACTGCGGAGCAGGGTCCACCTCAAAGACCCCTGTTTCTGTTCGCTTCTCGCCCCCCCCACAGGCAGCCCACACTAGGGCTCCACCATAGCGAACTATTTTCGCTAACTCTCCCTCACTTTATCTGTTGCCTATTCCCCTCCCCGTATCCTCCCCACCTACACTGACTCTTATTATTAAAAGACTTGAACTACTCCCCACACCTCCCTATGCCACCCCTCAAAATACTAACCCATAATGTAAGAGGCCTAAATTCCCCACATAAGCGCAGCCTTTTAGCTAGATCACTCAAGTTCCATAATCCTGACGTAGCATTCCTTCAGGAGACACATTGGTCATCAGACAACCCTCCCTACACAATATCTAAAGATTACACTGTCCTCGAACACACCTCTTTTTCAAAAAAAGCCAGAGGTACGGCAATTTTAATCCATAAAAGAATAGCCTATGAACCAATCCAAGTCCTAAAAGATCCCCAATCTAGATTTCTCATTCTAACATGTAAGCTAGACCACACTGATCATACCTTAGTCTCTATCTACCTACCTAACTCACATCAGCCAAGATACCTCAAGCGGATCCTACACACAGTCGACCGGATAAAAATAGGCAGAGTCTTACTAGCTGGGGACTTCAATATGACTTGGGACCCAATACTAGACAGAAAAAGAACTTCCTGGACAAAACACACTACCCCTCCTGCTCAACTCTCCCAAAAGTTCAGACAAATCATTACTCACTTCGGCTACTTCGATGTATGGCGTTCACTTCACGCTAGGGATAGAGACTACACTCACTTCTCATTTCCTCATAAAACATACTCCAGACTCGACTATGTTTTTTGCTCAGCAGAAACCCTTGACCAAGTCAAACACTCTACCATCTCCCTATGCCCATGGTCTGATCACGACCTAGTCACAGTAACCCTCCGCTCAGCGGAACGACATAATGTTAAGCCTTCATGGCGCCTCCCGCATGACATCTTACAGGATGCTGCATTTAAGGAAACCCTGAGAAAAGACATAGCCTTCTACTGCCAAACTAATGACAATAATCAGGTCAGAGATGACACACTATGGGGAGCGGCAAAGGCCACCTTTAGGGGTCTCATAATTAAAAAACAAGCTCATCTCAAAAAACTATCTGGCCTACCCCTTTCCAAATCTCATATTGAATTACGTCGTCTAGAACTCCTAAACAGAAATACTCCCTCAGATGAAAACACAGCTCAAATTATACAGATTAAAAATCATATTAACCAACTAGAGCTAAAACGCACTCAGGCTAATTTATTTAAACTGAAACAGATTACTTATCACAAGAGTAACAAAGCAGATACACTATTAGCAAATAAACTTAAAAATAGGACGAGCACCTCAAGAATACATCAGATTCAATTTGAGAACCAGACATACCGCAAACCCTTAGACATCGGTACTTGCTTTGAGAGATTTTACTCAAACCTATACAATCTAGAAAAAAATGCAAGCGACAAACTAACTCCTGCTGACAAGATTAGCTCTTTCCTTCGCAACTTAAATCTTCCCTCATTGTCGCCTGACGACCAAGAAACACTCTCATCCCCCTTCACCTCTAAGGAAATCAAATACGTAATAAAACATCTAAAACCTTTCAAAACTCCGGGCCCAGATGGCTACTCGGCTGCCTTTTACAAGACATACACAAACGAACTAACCCCACTACTCTTAAGATTTTTTAACTATGCTAGAGAACAGGGTAGGTTTAGTCAGGAATTCCTGGAAGCAACGGTGATTACTATTCCTAAGCCCCAAAAAGACCCATCTTTATGCTCCAATTACAGGCCAATCTCCCTAATTAATTTAGACGTTAAAATTTACGCTAAATTATTTGCTACACGCATATCCAAATTACTCCCGAAACTCATAAACCTAGACCAAGTAGGATTTATCCCCCATCGCGAAGGGCCAGACAATACTAGACGTCTCTTAAACATCTGCACTGAATCCACCAGACTAAATAGGCCATTCTCTGTAATCTCATTAGATGCAGAGAAGGCTTTCGACCGTGTTAGATGGTCCTACTTATGGGAAACCCTTAAAATCTTTGGTTTCCCAGATCAAATTATCAAAGCGATACAGGCCCTTTACTCCACTCCCACAGCAGTAGTTAGAGGCCTAGGCTTTGCCTCACCCCCCTTCCCAATATCTAATGGCACCAGACAAGGGTGTCCACTCTCACCCCTTCTTTTTGCCCTGGCAATCGAACCACTAGCAGAACAAATCAGACAAGATATAAAAATTGACGGCATCCGCCTACATGGCACTACCCACAAAATTGCACTCTTTGCAGATGACATCACAATATTCTCATCAGACCCCCTATCTTCATTCCCAAGACTGATAGAAATCTTAGACTCCTTTGGAGATATGTCACATTACAAGTTAAATCTAGATAAAACAGAAATCTTTACTTGGGGAATTCCACAGAACACAGTTGACACCCTCAGAGTCCGATATAGAGTCCACTGCGTCAATAATTTTATCTCCCATTTAGGCGTTAAGATATCGAATAATATCCCTCAGATGATCAAAGACAACTACCTGCCCCTTTTAACCGAACTGCGCACCCTGAAAGACAAATGGGACTACACTTATATTTCATGGATAGGTAGGCTAACAGCCCTTAAAATGTCTTTTCTACCTAAAATCACTTATTTATTTAGATGTCTACCTCTCCGTATCCCGGGATATCTCCTTCGCCAATTTCAGAGTGAATTTACAAAATATATATGGCAACACAAACCCCCCAGAGTGGCGCACAAAATCCTTCAAAGCCCCCTTAGCAGAGGAGGTATAGCCTCCCCATCAATAACTAGGTACTATGAAGGAGCCATGCTCACCCATATTTCGCAATGGGGTGCGAAAGATTCCCCTAGCAAATGGAAAACCATAGAACAAGCCTCCCTCCCAAGCCATATATTTTTACCCGATTTAATTTGGATCCCTGCCCATCTAAGACGTACCACAGACATTAGCAATAACATAATACGAGAATGCCTCATCATATGGGATAAACTAAGACACTACCCACACATCGCCCCACATCCTTCACCTATTACCCCCTTGACAGGTCTCCTACGAGGCTTACCTGACTCTCATCCTAACACTTGGACACGAATGGGAATACAAACAGTAGCTGACCTCTGGGTTACTTCACCTTCCCCACACTTCGTGACACTCTCAGACATAAAAGCTAGCTCCAACTTACCTAGGTTCATGACATATGAATACACAAGACTAAAGAGCTTTCTTATTAGCTGGGGATTTCGACCTGAGTTACACCGACCCCGTACACTTTGGGAAACGACTTGGCAACAAGGTAACAAACTTCACAGACCATTGTCAATGCATTACACCTTAATAGGAAACACAGACTCTGAGAATAAACTTCCTCACTTGCTCGCATGGGAATCAGTGCTGAACTTGACCCTATCCCCACAATTATGGCATCATGTAATTTCCCTCACTAAAAAAGCACTACACTGTGTCACACTCTTCGAAACATATTATAAACTCTTAACGAACTGGTACCTTACCCCCGCGAGACTTAACAAAATGTTCATCTCTACCTCTCCCTTATGCTGGCGTAACTGTGGCAAAAAAGGAGACTCTCTACACATATGGTGGGAATGCCCCAAGTTAAAACCCTTATGGAGTACCTGCTTCCGTACGCTAGGGAGATTAGGCATAACACTCCCCATAACTCCTTCTAGCGCCCTCTTACACATAGGCATTACTAAACTACCTAAACATCAAGCATACCTAACAATCTATTTGCTAACAGCTACTAAAGCGACAATAGCCAAGGCTTGGAAAACCGAGATGCCCCCAAAATGGTCATGCATCCTAAACTATATGGCATACATCTACAATATGGAGAAACCTATCTTTTACTCTCTGAATAATTCAGACCTATTTGAACTAGTGTGGGCAGACTGGCAACCTAACCACTCCATTACTTGGACCCCAAACCCTAGAGTAAACGCACACTAGGCAACCTTCTACATGTACCTTCCGCATATGAACTAAACCTCTGCCTCTAATAACAACCCCTCCTTTCCTCCCTCCCCAGTCCCTCCCCCCACCCCAGTCAACTCACCTCATCTGACTCGAACCATACTGTGTTCGTTTTCCTCATTCTATGAACACATTTTGACCTGGCACATTTTTAGTGTTTCATTTTTTTCTGTTCATACTTTCTGTAGGAGCCTGCGAGCTCCAAATTGTTTATTACGTCACTATTGTATTTGAGAAATCTTTACTAATAAAATTTTTTTTTTGAAACTTAAAAAAAAATAAAAAAAAAAATATAGCATATATATATATATATATATATATATAACATATAGCATACATATATAACATATAGCATACACATATATAGCATACATATATAACATATAGCATACACATATATAGCATACATATATAACATATAGCATACATATATAACATATAGCATATATATATATATATATATATATATATATATATATATATATATATATATATATATATATATATAGATATATAACATATAGCATACATATATAACATATAGCAGACACATATATAGCATACATATATAACACATAGCATACACATATATAGCATACATATATAACATATAGCATACATATATAACATATAGCATACATATATAACATATAGCATACATATATAACACATAGCATACACATATATAGCATACATATATAACATATACCATACATATATAACATATAGCATACATATATAACATATAGCATACATATATAACATATAGCATACACATATATAGCATACATATATAACATATAGCATACATATATAACATATAGCATACATATATAACATATAGCATACACATATATAGCATACATATATAACATATAGCATACATATATAACATATAGCATACATATATATAGCATACATATATAACATATAGCATACACATATATAGCATACATATATAACATATAGCATACATATATAACATATAGCATACACATATATAGCATACATATATAACACATAGCATACACATATATAGCATACATATATAACATATAGCATACACATATATAGCATACATATATAACATATAGCATACACATATATAGCATACATATATAACATATAGCATACACATATATAACATACTTATATAACATATAGCATACACATATATAGCATACATATATAGCATATAGCATACATATATATAGCATACATATATAACATATAGCATACATATATAACATATAGCATATATATATATATATATATATATATAACATATAGCATACATATATAACATATAGCATACACATATATAGCATACATATATAACATATAGCATACACATAAATAGCATACATATATAACATATAGCATACATATATAACATATAACATATATATATATATATATATATATATATATATATATATATATAACATATAGCATACATATATAACATATAGCATACACATATATGGCATACATATATAACATATAGCATACACATATATAGCATACTTATATAACATATAGCATACACATATATAGCATACATATATAACATATAGCATACACATATATAGCATACTTATATAACATATAGCATACACATATATAGCATACATATATAACATATAGCATACACATATATAGCATACATATATAACATATAGCATACATATATAACATATAGCATATATATATATATATATAACATATAGCATACATATATAACATATAGCATACACATATATAGCATACATATATAACATATAGCATACACATATATAGCATACTTATATAACATATAGCATACACATATATAGCATACATATATAACATATAGCATACACATATATAGCATACATATATAACATATAGCATACATATATAAAATATAGCATATATATATATATATATATATATATATAACATATAGCATACATATATAACATATAGCATACACATATATAGCATACATATATAACATATAGCATACACATATATAGCATACATATATAACATATAGCATACATATATAACATATAGCATATATATATATATATATATATATAGATATATAACATATAGCATACATATATAACATATAGCAGACACATATATAGCATACATATATAACACATAGCATACACATATATAGCATACATATATAACATATAGCATACATATATAACATATAGCATACATATATAACATATAGCATACATATATAACACATAGCATACACATATATAGCATACATATATAACATATAGCATACATATATAACATATAGCATACATATATAACATATAGCATACAAATATAACATATAGCATACACATATATAGCATACATATATAACATATGGCATACATATATAACATATAGCATACATATATAACATATAACATACACATATATAGCATACATATATAACATATAGCATACATATATAACATATAGCATACATACATATATATAGCATACATATATAACATATAGCATACACATATATAGCATACATATATAACATATAGCATACACATATATAGCATACATATATAACACATAGCATACACATATATAGCATACATATATAACATATAGCATACATATATAACATATAGCATACATATATAACATATAGCATACACATATATAGCATACATATATAACATATAGCATACATATATAACATATAGCATACATATATAACATATAGCATACACATATATAGCATACATATATAACATATAGCATACATATATTACATATAGCATACATATATAACATATAGCATACATATATATAGCATACATATATAACATATAGCATACACATATATAGCATACATATATAACATATAGCATACATATATAACATATAGCATACACATATATAGCATACATATATAACACATAGCATACACATATATAGCATACATATATAACATATAGCATACACATATATAGCATACATATATAACATATAGCATACACATATATAGCATACATATATAACATATAGCATACACATATATAGCATACATATATAACATATAGCATACACATATATAGCATACATATATAACATATAGCATACACATATATAGCATACATATATAACATATAGCATACACATATATAGCATACATATATAACATATAGCATACATATATAACATATAGCATACAAATATAACATATAGCATACACATATATAGCATACATATATAACATATGGCATACATATATAACATATAGCATACATATATAACATATAACATACACATATATAGCATACATATATAACATATAGCATACATATATAACATATAGCATACATACATATATATAGCATACATATATAACATATAGCATACACATATATAGCATACATATATAACATATAGCATACACATATATAGCATACATATATAACACATAGCATACACATATATAGCATACATATATAACATATAGCATACATATATAACATATAGCATACATATATAACATATAGCATACACATATATAGCATACATATATAACATATAGCATACATATATAACATATAGCATACATATATAACATATAGCATACACATATATAGCATACATATATAACATATAGCATACATATATTACATATAGCATACATATATAACATATAGCATACATATATATAGCATACATATATAACATATAGCATACACATATATAGCATACATATATAACATATAGCATACATATATAACATATAGCATACACATATATAGCATACATATATAACACATAGCATACACATATATAGCATACATATATAACATATAGCATACACATATATAGCATACATATATAACATATAGCATACACATATATAGCATACATATATAACATATAGCATACACATATATAGCATACATATATAACATATAGCATACACATATATAGCATACATATATAACATATAGCATACACATATATAGCATACATATATAACATATAGCATACACATATATAGCATACATATATAACATATAGCATACATATATAACATATAGCATACATATATAACATATAGCATATATATATAACATATAGCATACACATATATAGCATACATATATAACACATAGCATACACATATATAGCATACATATATAACATATAGCATACATATATAACATATAGCATACATATATAACATATAGCATACATATATAACACATAGCATACACATATATAGCATACATATATAACATATAGCATACATATATAACATATAGCATACATATATAACATATAGCATACACATATATAGCATACATATATAACATATGGCATACATATATAACATATAGCATACATATATAACATATAGCATACATATATAACATATAGCATACACATATATAGCATACATATATAACATATAGCATACATATATAACATATAGGATACATATATATAGCATACATATATAACATATAGCATACACATATATAGCATACATATATAACATATAGCATACACATATATAGCATACATATATAACACATAGCATACACATATATAGCATACATATATAACATATAGCATACATATATAACATATAGCATACATATATAACATATAGCATACACATATATAGCATACATATATAACATATAGCATACATATATAACATATAGCATACATATATAACATATAGCATACACATATATAGCATACATATATAACATATAGCATACATATATAACATATAGCATACATATATAACATATATTGGTAGAGGTATTTGCAGCAGAAATAGTAAGGTTCTTATGCCACTTTATAGATCATTAGTTAGGCCTCATCTTGAGTATTGTGTGCAGTTCTGGAGGCCATATCTTCAGAAGGATATTAACAAACTTGAATCTGTGCAAAGGAGGGCTACCAAAATGGTACATGGTCTAAAAAATAAAACTTACCAGGATAGGCTCAATGACCTAAATATGTATAGCTTAGAGGAGAGAAGGGAAAGAGGTGATATGATAGCAACTTTCAAGTACATTAAAGGGTTTAGTAAAACTGAGGCTGTGGGTATTTTACATAAAATGGAAAATTCAAGAACAAGGGGTCATGAGCTCAAGCTAAAGGGTAGTAGATTCAGGAGTAATTTGAGGAAGCACTTCTTTACAGAAAGAGTGATTGATTTATGGAATAAACTTCCTCAAGAGGTAGTAGCAACAAACACTGTGGGGGACTTTAAAAATGCATGGGACAAGCATAGGGCTATCCTACGAACTAGATAAGTTTATACTGTTAGGTAAGGTGGGGCAGACTTGCTGGGCCTATGGCTCTTATCTGCCGTCAATATCTATGTTTCTATGTTTCTATATAGCATACATATATATAGCATACATATATAACATATAGCATACACATATATAGCATACATATATAACATATAGCATACATATATAACATATAGCATACACATATATAGCATACATATATAACACATAGCATACACATATATAGCATACATATATAACATATAGCATACACATATATAGCATACATATATAACATATAGCATACACATATATAGCATACATATATAACATATAGCATACACATATATAACATACTTATATAACATATAGCATACACATATATAGCATACATATATAGCATATAGCATACATATATATAGCATACATATATAACACATAGCATACACATATATAGCATACATATATAACATATAGCATACATATATAACATATAGCATACATATATAACATATAGCATACACATATATAGCATACATATATAACATATAGCATACATATATAACATATAGCATACACATATATAGCATACATATATAACATATAGCATACACATATATAGCATACTTATATAACATATAGCATACACATATATAGCATTCATATATAACATATAGCATACACATATATAGCATACATATATAACATATAGCATACACATATATAGCATAAATATATAACATATAGCATACATATATAACATATATATATATATATATATATATATATATAACATATAGCATACATATATAACATATAGCATACACATATATAGCATACATATATAACATATAGCATACACATAAATAGCATACATATATAACATATAGCATACATATATAACATATAACATATATATATATATATATATATATATATATATATATATATATATAACATATAGCATACATATATAACATATAGCATACACATATATGGCATACATATATAACATATAGCATACACATATATAGCATACTTATATAACATATAGCATACACATATATAGCATACATATATAACATATAGCATACACATATATAGCATACTTATATAACATATAGCATACACATATATAGCATACATATATAACATATAGCATACACATATATAGCATACATATATAACATATAGCATACATATATAACATATAGCATATATATATATATATATATATATATAACATATAGCATACATATATAACATATAGCATACACATATATAGCATACATATATAACATATAGCATACACATATATAGCATACTTATATAACATATAGCATACACATATATAGCATACATATATAACATATAGCATACACATATATAGCATACATATATAACATATAGCATACATATATAAAATATAGCATATATATATATATAACATATAGCATACATATATAACATATAGCATACACATATATAGCATACATATATAACATATAGCATACACATATATAGCATACATATATAACATATAGCATACATATATAACATATAGCATATATATATATATATATATATATATATATATATATATATATATATATATATAGATATATAACATATAGCATACATATATAACATATAGCAGACACATATATAGCATACATATATAACACATAGCATACACATATATAGCATACATATATAACATATAGCATACATATATAACATATAGCATACATATATAACATATAGCATACATATATAACACATAGCATACACATATATAGCATACATATATAACATATAGCATACATATATAACATATAGCATACATATATAACATATAGCATACATATATAACATATAGCATACACATATATAGCATACATATATAACATATAGCATACATATAAAACATATAGCATACATATATAACATATAGCATACATATATAACATATAGCATACACATATATAGCATACATATATAACATATAGCATACATATATAACATATAGCATACATATATAACATATAGCATACATATATATAGCATACATATATAACATATAGCATACACATATATAGCATACATATATAACATATAGCATACATATATAACATATAGCATACACATATATAGCATACATATATAACACATAGCATACACATATATAGCATACATATATAACATATAGCATACACATATATAGCATACATATATAACATATAGCATACACATATATAGCATACATATATAACATATAGCATACACATATATAACATACTTATATAACATATAGCATACACATATATAGCATACATATATAGCATATAGCATACATATATATAGCATACATATATAACACATAGCATACACATATATAGCATACATATATAACATATAGCATACATATATAACATATAGCATACATATATAACATATAGCATATATATATATATATAACATATAGCATACATATATAACATATAGCATACACATATATAGCATACATATATAACATATAGCATACACATAAATAGCATACATATATAACATATAGCATACATATATAACATATAACATATATATATATATATATATATATATATATATAACATATAGCATACATATATAACATATAGCATACACATATATGGCATACATATATAACATATAGCATACACATATATAGCATACTTATATAACATATAGCATACACATATATAGCATACATATATAACATATAGCATACACATATATAGCATACTTATATAACATATAGCATACACATATATAGCATACATATATAACATATAGCATACACATATATAGCATAAATATATAACATATAGCATACATATATAACATATATATATATATATATATATAACATATAGCATACATATATAACATATAGCATACACATATATAGCATACATATATAACATATAGCATACACATAAATAGCATACATATATAACATATAGCATACATATATAACATATAACATATATATATATATATATATATATATATATATATATATATATATATATATATAACATATAGCATACATATATAACATATAGCATACACATATATGGCATACATATATAACATATAGCATACACATATATAGCATACTTATATAACATATAGCATACACATATATAGCATACATATATAACATATAGCATACACATATATAGCATACTTATATAACATATAGCATACACATATATAGCATACATATATAACATATAGCATACACATATATAGCATACATATATAACATATAGCATACATATATAACATATAGCATATATATATATATAACATATAGCATACATATATAACATATAGCATACACATATATAGCATACATATATAACATATAGCATACACATATATAGCATACTTATATAACATATAGCATACACATATATAGCATACATATATAACATATAGCATACACATATATAGCATACATATATAACATATAGCATACATATATAAAATATAGCATATATATATATATATAACATATAGCATACATATATAACATATAGCATACACATATATAGCATACATATATAACATATAGCATACACATATATAGCATACATATATAACATATAGCATACATATATAACATATATCATATATATATATATATATATATATATATATATATATATATATATATATAGATATATAACATATAGCATACATATATAACATATAGCAGACACATATATAGCATACATATATAACACATAGCATACACATATATAGCATACATATATAACATATAGCATACATATATAACATATAGCATACATATATAACATATAGCATACATATATAACACATAGCATACACATATATAGCATACATATATAACATATAGCATACATATATAACATATAGCATACATATATAACATATAGCATACACATATATAGCATACATATATAACATATAGCATACATATATAACATATAGCATACATATATAACATATAGCATACACATATATAGCATACATATATAACATATAGCATACATATATAACATATAGCATACATATATAACATATAGCATACATATATATAGCATACATATATAACATATAGCATACACATATATAGCATACATATATAACATATAGCATACATATATAACATATAGCATACACATATATAGCATACATATATAACACATAGCATACACATATATAGCATACATATATAACATATAGCATACACATATATAGCATACATATATAACATATAGCATACACATATATAGCATACATATATAACATATAGCATACACATATATAACATACTTATATAACATATAGCATACACATATATAGCATACATATATAGCATATAGCATACATATATATAGCATACATATATAACACATAGCATACACATATATAGCATACATATATAACATATAGCATACATATATAACATATAGCATACATATATAACATATAGCATACATATATAACATATAGCATATATATATATATAACATATAGCATACATATATAACATATAGCATACACATATATAGCATACATATATAACATATAGCATACACATAAATAGCATACATATATAACATATAGCATACATATATAACATATAACATATATATATATATATATATATATATATATATATATATATAACATATAGCATACATATATAACATATAGCATACACATATATGGCATACATATATAACATATAGCATACACATATATAGCATACTTATATAACATATAGCAAACACATATATAGCATACATATATAACATATAGCATACACATATATATCATACTTATATAACATATAGCATACACATATATAGCATACATATATAACATATAGCATACACATATATAGCATACATATATAACATATAGCATACATATATAACATATAGCATATATATATATATAACATATAGCATACATATATAACATATAGCATACACATATATAGCATACATATATAACATATAGCATACACATATATAGCATACTTATATAACATATAGCATACACATATATAGCATACATATATAACATATAGCATACACATATATAGCATACATATATAACATATAGCATACATATATAAAATATAGCATATATATATATATATATATATAAAACATATAGCATACATATATAACATATAGCATACACATATATAGCATACATATATAACATATAGCATACACATATATAGCATACATATATAACATATAGCATACATATATAACATATAGCATATATATATATATATATATATATATATATATATATATATATATATAGATATATAACATATAGCATACATATATAACATATAGCAGACACATATATAGCATACATATATAACACATAGCATACACATATATAGCATACATATATAACATATAGCATACATATATAACATATAGCATACATATATAACATATAGCATACATATATAACACATAGCATACACATATATAGCATACATATATAACATATAGCATACATATATAACATATAGCATACATATATAACATATAGCATACAAATATAACATATAGCATACACATATATAGCATACATATATAACATATGGCATACATATATAACATATAGCATACATATATAACATATAGCATACACATATATAGCATACATATATAACATATAGCATACATATATAACATATAGCATACATACATATATATAGTATACATATATAACATATAGCATACACATATATAGCATACATATATAACATATAGCATACACATATATAGCATACATATATAACACATAGCATACACATATATAGCATACATATATAACATATAGCATACATATATAACATATAGCATACATATATAACATATAGCATACACATATATAGCATACATATATAACATATAGCATACATATATAACATATAGCATACATATATAACATATAGCATACACATATATAGCATACATATATAACATATAGCATACATATATTACATATAGCATACATATATAACATATAGCATACATATATATAGCATACATATATAACATATAGCATACACATATATAGCATACATATATAACATATAGCATACATATATAACATATAGCATACACATATATAGCATACATATATAACACATAGCATACACATATATAGCATACATATATAACATATAGCATACATATATAACATATAGCATACATATATAACATATAGCATACATATATAACACATAGCATACACATATATAGCATACATATATAACATATAGCATACATATATAACATATAGCATACATATATAACATATAGCATACAAATATAACATATAGCATACACATATATAGCATACATATATAACATATGGCATACATATATAACATATAGCATACATATATAACATATAGCATACACATATATAGCATACATATATAACATATAGCATACATATATAACATATAGCATACATACATATATATAGTATACATATATAACATATAGCATACACATATATAGCATACATATATAACATATAGCATACACATATATAGCATACATATATAACACATAGCATACACATATATAGCATACATATATAACATATAGCATACATATATAACATATAGCATACATATATAACATATAGCATACACATATATAGCATACATATATAACATATAGCATACATATATAACATATAGCATACATATATAACATATAGCATACACATATATAGCATACATATATAACATATAGCATACATATATTACATATAGCATACATATATAACATATAGCATACATATATATAGCATACATATATAACATATAGCATACACATATATAGCATACATATATAACATATAGCATACATATATAACATATAGCATACACATATATAGCATACATATATAACACATAGCATACACATATATAGCATACATATATAACATATAGCATACACATATATAGCATACATATATAACATATAGCATACACATATATAGCATACATATATAACATATAGCATACACATATATAGCATACATATATAACATATAGCATACACATATATAGCATACATATATAACATATAGCATACACATATATAGCATACATATATAACATATAGCATACACATATATAGCATACATATATAACATATAGCATACATATATAACATATAGCATATATATATATATATATATATATATATATATATATCATATAGCATGCATATATAACATATAGCATACATATATAACATATAGCATAAATATATAACATATAGCATATATATATAACATATAGCATACACATATATAGCATACATATATTACACATAGCATACATATATATAGCATACATATATAACATATAGCATACACATATATAGCATACATATATAACATATAGCATACACATATATAGCATACATATATAACATATAGCATACATATATAACATATAGCATATATATATAACATATAGCATACATATATAACATATAGCATACATATATAACATATAGCATACACATATATAGCATGCATATATAACATATAGCATATAAATATAAACATATAGCATAACATATAGCATACGTATAACATACATATATATATAGCATACATATATAACATATAGCATACATATATAACATATAGCATACACATATATAGCACACATATATAACATATAGCATATATATATATATATATATATAACATATAGCATACACATATATAGCATACATATGTAACGTAACATATAGCATACACATATATAGCATACATATATAACATATAGCATACATATATAACATATAGCATACACATATATAGCATACATATATAACATATAGCATATATATATATATATAACATATAGCATACACATAAATATCATACATATGTAACGTAACATATAGCATACACATATATAGCATACATATATAACATATAGCATACATATATAACATATAGCATATATATATATAACATATAGCATACATATATAACATATAGCATACATATATAACATATAGCATACACATATATAGCATACATATATAACATATAGCATACACATATATAGCATACATATATAACATATAGCATACATATATAACATATAGCATATATATATATAACATATAGCATACATATATAACATATAGCATACATATATAACATATAGCATACACATATATAGCATGCATATATAACATATAGCATATAAATATAAACATATAGCATAACATATAGCATACGTATAACATACATATATATATATAGCATACATATATAACATATAGCATACATATATAACATATAGCATACACATATATAGCATACATATATAACATATAGCATATATATATATATATATATATATATATATATAACATATAGCATACACATATATAGCATACATATGTAACGTAACATATAGCATACACATATATAGCATACATATATAACATATAGCATATATATATATATATATATATATATATATATATATATATATATATATATATATATATAACATATAGCATACACATAAATATCATACATATGTAACGTAACATATAGCATACACATATATAGCATACATATATAACATATAGCATATATATATATAACATATAGCATACATATATAACATATAGCATACATATATAACATATAGCATACACATATATAGCATACATATATAACATATAGCATACACATATATAGCATACATATATAACATATATCATACATATATAACATATAGCATATAAATATAAACATATAGCATAACATATAGCATACGTATGACATACATATATATAGCATACATATATAACATATAGCATACATATATAACATATAGCATACACATATATAGCATACATATATAACATATAGCATATATATATATATATATATATAACATATAGCATACACATATATAGCATACATATATAACATATAGCATACACATATATAGCATACATATATAACATATAGCATACATATATAACATATAGCATATATATATAACATATAGCATACATATATAACATATAGCATACATTTATAACATATAGCATACACATATATAGCATACATATATAACATATAGCATACATATATATAGCATACATATATAACATATAGCATACACATATATAGCATACATATATAACATATAGCATACATATATAACATATAGCATACACATATATAGCATACATATATAACACATAGCATACACATATATAGCATACATATATAACATATAGCATACACATATATAGCATACATATATAACATATAGCATACACATATATAGCATACATATATAACATATAGCATACACATATATAGCATACATATATAACATATAGCATACACATATATAGCATACATATATAACATATAGCATACACATATATAGCATACATATATAACATATAGCATACACATATATAGCATACATATATAACATATAGCATACATATATAACATATAGCATATATATATATATATATATATATATAACATATAGCATACATATATAACATATAGCATACATATATAACATATAGCATACATATATAACATATAGCATATATATATAACATATAGCATACACATATATAGCATACATATATTACACATAGCATACATATATATAGCATACATATATAACATATAGCATACACATATATAGCATACATATATAACATATAGCATACACATATATAGCATACATATATAACATATAGCATACATATATAACATATAGCATATATATATAACATATAGCATACATATATAACATATAGCATACATATATAACATATAGCATACACATATATAGCATGCATATATAACATATAGCATATAAATATAAACATATAGCATAACATATAGCATACGTATAACATACATATATATATAGCATACATATATAACATATAGCATACATATATAACATATAGCATACACATATATAGCACACATATATAACATATAGCATATATATATATATATATATATATATATATATATATATATATATAACATATAGCATACACATATATAGCATACATATGTAACGTAACATATAGCATACACATATATAGCATACATATATAACATATAGCATACATATATAACATATAGCATACACATATATAGCATACATATATAACATATAGCATATATATATATATATAACATATAGCATACACATAAATATCATACATATGTAACGTAACATATAGCATACACATATATAGCATACATATATAACATATAGCATACATATATAACATATAGCATATATATATATAACATATAGCATACATATATAACATATAGCATACATATATAACATATAGCATACACATATATAGCATACATATATAACATATAGCATACACATATATAGCATACATATATAACATATAGCATACATATATAACATATAGCATATATATATATAACATATAGCATACATATATAACATATAGCATACATATATAACATATAGCATACACATATATAGCATGCATATATAACATATAGCATATAAATATAAACATATAGCATAACATATAGCATACGTATAACATACATATATATATAGCATACATATATAACATATAGCATACATATATAACATATAGCATACACATATATAGCATACATATATAACATATAGCATATATATATATATAACATATAGCATACACATATATAGCATACATATGTAACGTAACATATAGCATACACATATATAGCATACATATATAACATATAGCATATATATATATATATATATATATATAACATATAGCATACACATAAATATCATACATATGTAACGTAACATATAGCATACACATATATAGCATACATATATAACATATAGCATATATATATATATAACATATAGCATACATATATAACATATAGCATACATATATAACATATAGCATACACATATATAGCATACATATATAACATATAGCATACATATATAACATATAGCATACACATATATAGCATACATATATAACATATAGCATATATATATATATATAACATATAGCATACACATAAATATCATACATATGTAACGTAACATATAGCATACACATATATAGCATACATATATAACATATAGCATACATATATAACATATAGCATATATATATATAACATATAGCATACATATATAACATATAGCATACATATATAACATATAGCATACACATATATAGCATACATATATAACATATAGCATACACATATATAGCATACATATATAACATATAGCATACATATATAACATATAGCATATATATATATAACATATAGCATACATATATAACATATAGCATACATATATAACATATAGCATACACATATATAGCATGCATATATAACATATAGCATATAAATATAAACATATAGCATAACATATAGCATACGTATAACATACATATATATATAGCATACATATATAACATATAGCATACATATATAACATATAGCATACACATATATAGCATACATATATAACATATAGCATATATATATATATATATATATAACATATAGCATACACATATATAGCATACATATGTAACGTAACATATAGCATACACATATATAGCATACATATATAACATATAGCATATATATATATATATATATATATATATATAACATATAGCATACACATAAATATCATACATATGTAACGTAACATATAGCATACACATATATAGCATACATATATAACATATAGCATATATATATATATAACATATAGCATACATATATAACATATAGCATACATATATAACATATAGCATACACATATATAGCATACATATATAACATATAGCATACACATATATAGCATACATATATAACATATAGCATACATATATAACATATAGCATACATATATAACATATAGCATATAAATATAAACATATAGCATAACATATAGCATACGTATGACATACATATATATAGCATACATATATAACATATAGCATACATATATAACATATAGCATACACATATATAGCATACATATATAACATATAGCATATATATATATATATATATATATATATATATATATATATATATAACATATAGCATACACATATATAGCATACATATATAACATATAGCATACACATATATAGCATACATATATAACATATAGCATACATATATAACATATAGCATATATATATAACATATAGCATACATATATAACATATAGCATACATTTATAACATATAGCATACACATATATAGCATACATATATAACATATAGCATACACATATATAGCATACATATATAACATATAACATACATATATATAGCATACATATATAACTGTGGCAAACCTCTACACTTATGAACTATGCAGGAATTGTTATTTACGCTAATGGTTAAAATGTATTTTAAACTGTATGTTACTGTTTAAACTACCTGCTGTTTCAGTTGGGAAACCCCTTGTAGGGGAGACTGTTTTTAAAAAAATGTTTGTTTTTCCAGTTGAAAAAGAAGTTGTTGTTGACTCCCAAGCTATGTGTTGTCTAGTTCTTGGTGGAAAGGGGTTATTATTACAATTACCAAGAGTAGTTACTTGCTTGTCTCTGCTTACCAAAAGATATTACAGATCCTACTGCCTCTATGCTACAATTACCAAGAGTAGTTACTTGCTTGTCTCTGCTTACCAAAAAGATATTACAGATCCTACTGCCTCTCTGCTACAATTACCAAGAGTAGTTACTTGCTTGTCTCTGCCTACCCAAAAGATATTACAGATCCTACTGCCTCTCTGCTACAATTGGTGGCAAGCGACGGGATTCAAACCACATAGAAAGTCATAGGACATGTGATGTATATGAACGGACGGTGAATGGGGACAGATTATACCAGACTAAAGAGAACTGCATTGAAGGAATTACTGGAGGCGAGGAATTATTACCAGCAATAAAACCAAAGCAAGGCTGATTGCAGAGCTCATGGAGGGAGACCGGGTAGCAGGTACGGCCGTACCCATGGTGAACAACGAAACCGAATTCCAAAAAGAGATGCGGACCTGGTTGGCTTTTTTTCCACTACCCCATTCGGAGGAGCTCCTGACATGGACATCAGCAGACATACAGGAGTACTTGATGGTGACCCGACAAACCACCCCGAGACCCAGAGATGGGCTACCAGTACACTCCAGTGCTGGTACAGGGAAAGATAAGATTCCCTACCATGCATTCAAGGATCATACCGACACGGAGGATATCGATGGCTACCTACAGGACTTTGAGCGATTATGCCAACTGCATAATATTAGTACCGCTTACCAAGTTCCCCTACTTGCTGGCAAGTTATCCGGGCGGGCAGCTGAAGCCTACTGCACCATGCCAGATGAAGACAGCAGGGACTACCAGAAGGTAAAACAGGCCATCCTGACTAGGTATGCTATTACCCCGGAGGCATACCGACAGCGGTTTTGAGACCTGAAGAAGCTGGAAAAAGATACCCACACTGAGTGGGCGCATCGGCTAACCAGGGCCGCTAAAGGCTGGTTGCAGGCAGCCCAAGTCACCCAGTTGGAAGACCTTTTACAACTCCTGTTGATGGAGCAATTCTTCCAAGGGGTGTCCACCGAATTGCAAAACTGGCTGAGAGATCGAAAACCGTGCAAGGTACATACCGCAGTGACCTTGGCTGACGAATACCAAGAGGCTCGGAGATCTCAACGAACACAGCAACGCTCCAGTATTGGGGTCACCCCAACCCCCACTGCAGCTCCCACTCCTCTGCTACCCCGTCCTGGAGGGGAAATCCACCCACCCCCTCCCCGATACCAGACTCGATCAGCTATCCGTTGCCATCTTTGTAACCAACAAGGACACATTCAGAGAGACTATCCCAGGAACAAGAACCGATCCACCTGGAACAACCAGAACAACTTGTCAAACAACCGGGCAGCTGTACACTGCTACCAGAACAAGCCCCAACTACAGACCCAACCCGCAGTCTTCCACAAAGAACCCTTGGGCATTGTTACGGTTGCCTCCAGGCTGGCTGGAAGTTGGACCGTAGAAAAGGATGCTCCTAGCGCTCACCAAAGGAGAAGCAGCACCGTGGACACTATAACTACTGCGTAGCCACCATCAGTAATGCAGACTATATGAACCACCGCTGCTGGGCTGGTATCTCGCCGTCTGCTCTGCGCCCTGGACCTACGACCAGGCTCCAGTAGGCGAACCTCTTCCTTCTGTAGCAATCCCTGTAGCTAAGGGAGTATGAAAAACATAGCAATCCCTGTAGTGATTATAAGCTGTCCACTACAAACATGAGTCAAAGCTGCAAGTTAGAGGGACAGAGATAGGTCTGATGTGCTGGAGCACACAGCCTCCTTTTTATTGAGGTTACATGCAAACAGGACACTCTCAGGGGGAGGCATAAAATCCCCCATCACACATTTGATATTAGATAGAGAGACACTCCCTTTGACAGGCCACAACATTACTTCAGCAGATAACATTTTACACACAATAAAACAATGCAGTCCACCTTATCAATACTAGTCTGATTAGACAATGGGAAAGTTGATCACTAAACCTAATTAGAGCTGATCCCAGCAGACTTGTATTTAGAATAGGTTTCTTGAAGCTGAACAAAATTTAACTCTTAATGGCACACAATGAAACTGAACCAAGTGGGAGAAAGCCAGGGACAAGTCATTTCACAGGTCTGGGGACATAGTCTTAAAGGGGGCATTGTTCACCAAAGTCACAATATGTCCCCAGACGGTTCCCAAAGGGCCACACACACCCAACAAAAGTCAATATACTCTCAGGGGCACAATCTTCCAGGGGCCATAGTCATGTGGAAGGAGGCTGGCAAATAGGCTTCTCCAAAATCCAGGGAAGCAGGGCAATTTTCCATTTAAAGGGCCAGTTACAAACAGCAGTTTGTAACATATCTCCCCTTTTGGAGGGAGACTAACCAGGCACCTGACCTTCTGCCGGTCAGTGCCTAAGTTAGTCTCGCAACCCACCCACAAATAATCGTTAGCAGCAAAGTAGCCCCCCCACAATACGTAGCACTGGCCTGTAAGTTCCAGGTTGTAGGATGAAAGTGTAGCATCCTCGGCCTTCCTGGCGCAGCTGGGCAAATAGCTGATGGTACTTGGGGGGCAGAGGCCAGCGGCACTCTGCCCTGGTGCCAGCGCTTCTGCTGGGTGAGGGGTTTGCAGGCCAGTTCTGTAACAAGGACAAGGTCTGTAGGGCAGAGGCCAGCAGCGCTCTGTCCTGATGCCAGCTCTTCTGCTGGGGGAATTGGGGCATAGTCCTGCCCGGTGGCAAAGGGAACGTGGGGGTCAGTGGGGGTTAACATCTCCACTGTTAACCCTGGGCCCAAGTTAGGAGTTAGCTGGGGAGGGGGAGATTGGCTTACCTCCTCCTCCTGATACTCCGGCGGCCGTTGGGAAGGGAGGTCGATGCTCTCCGCTTCCTGTGGAACATGCTGCGGCTGGGGAGAGAGACCGGTTGTCTCCTCTCCCTGGAAGGCACACTCCAGCTGGGGAGGGAGGTCGATGCTCTCCCCTCCCTGTAGCTGGGTCTGTCGCTGGGGATCTGGGCCGCCTGCCCAGCATCCCTGTAGGGCCGGTAGAGAGACTGCGGTCCCATCTCCACCTGCCTGCTGGGGGTCCTCCCAGGACCAGTCTATGAGGCCTGCTGCCTCTGGTATCTATGGTTGGGGTTGGGGAAGGAGACCGGTTGTCTCTTCCCTCTGCACAGTATACTGCCGCTGGGGAGGGAGGTCGCTGCTCTCCTCTCCCTGTGGAACATGCTGCGGCTGGGGAGAGAGACCAGGTGTCCATACCCTCAAACTCCACAGTTGGCGCTCAAAGGCTCATGCCGCTTTGTTCTCCGTATCCAATTCCCGGATGATGCGACTGACTACCTCCTGCGCAGGGTCTGGACCATATCGGACTAGCTGCCTCTTTACCTCTGGAACGAAATCCGCGCCCTCATAGCGACGGATCCGGTTGAGGTGCTCTTCACATGGTTCTGACCAGTATCTTGTCAGCTCCATGCTGCTGTAGGTAGGGATGCTGCGCAGTGGCTAGCGTTGCCCTCAATTACTCTCCTACGATACCAGTGCTGTTGTGGTGCTGCTCCTTGCGCTAGGACGCCAATCCCACCGCTGCCGCCAAATGTTACGGTTGCCTCCAGGCTGGCTGGAAGTTGGACCGTAGAAAAGGATGCTCCTAGCGCTCACCAAAGGAGCAGCAGCACCGTGGACACTATAACTACTGCGTAGCCACCATCAGTAATGCAGACTATATGAACCACCGCTGCTGGGCTGGTATCTCGCCGTCTGCTCTGCGCCCTGGACCTACGACCAGGCTCCAGTAGGCGAACCTCTTCCTTCTGTAGCAATCCCTGTAGCTAAGGGAGTATGAAAAACATAGCAATCCCTGTAGTGATTATAAGCTGTCCCCTACAAACATGAGTCAAAGCTGCAAGTTAGAGGGACAGAAATAGGTCTGATGTGCTGGAGCACACAGCCTCCTTTTTATTGAGGTTACATGCAAACAGGACACTCTCAGGGGGAGGCATAAAATCCCCCATCACACATTTGATATTAGATAGAGAGACACTCCCTTTGACAGGCCACAACATTACTTCAGCAGATAACATTTTACACACAATAAAACAATGCAGTCCACCTTATCAATACTAGTCTGATTAGACAATGGGAAAGTTGATCACTAAACCTAATTAGAGCTGATCCCAGCAGACTTGTATTTAGAATAGGTTTCTTGAAGCTGAACAAAATTTAACTCTTAATGGCACACAATGAAACTGAACCAAGTGGGAGAAAGCCAGGGACAAGTCATTTCACAGGTCTGGGGACATAGTCTTAAAGGGGGCATTGTTCACCAAAGTCACAATATGTCCCCAGACGGTTCCCAAAGGGCCACACACACCCAACAAAAGTCAATATACTCTCAGGGGCACAATCTTCCAGGGGCCATAGTCATGTGGAAGGAGGCTGGCAAATAGGCTTCTCCAAAATCCAGGGAAGCAGGGCAATTTTCCATTTAAAGGGCCAGTTACAAACAGCAGTTTGTAACAGGCATCTTACATGAGGTAAACCCAGTACAGGGCGCTTCGGACAACCTACAAAGCCACCGCCAGGTGGTCTATATAGAGGGCCGACGTGTCCAAGGGCTGCGTGACTCTGGGGCTACCATAACCTTGCTCCGGCAACATTTAGTTTCCACCAATCAACTCACCGGAGACTGTGTAGCTGTCCGGGTGGCCGGGGGAGCCATTTACAAGATTCCCACGGCCAAAGTACACTTGGATTGGGCAGCAGGGTCGGGGAACATAGAAGTGGGCCTTATGCAAAATTTGCCCGCAGACGTTATTTTGGGCAACGACTTAGGGGAGCTGACTTCAGCGTTTGCACCCCGAACCTCCCCACAAGCAGCACTGCCCGTGGTTACCCGACAACAGGCCCGCACCAACGCACTGGCTGATCACTCTGAGGCTCAGGTAAGCAATCACCCCCCATAATGTCTCTTGTGGCCCTCCACTAGAGTTTGGTAGCGAAGTGGCAAGTATATAGGGATAAGGTAGGCCAGAATCAGGCAGGGTTGAAGGAGAGAGGTACGGTTGGGACAAGGGGTTACTGTACAGGTATGCAGAGAAGATAGTGGCTGGATCTATTCCCCTGTCCGTTCAGCAGTTAATAGTACCTCAGAGGTATAGACGAGAACCGCTACGGGTTGCCCACGATATTCCGCTGTCAGGCCACCTAGGAGTTAGTCGGACGAAGCACCGCCTAACTCAGAATTTCTTTTGGCCAGGGATCACCAAAGATATTAGGCAGTATTGCCAGACGTGTGACACCTGCCAACGAGTAGGGAAAAGAGGAGACCGATATAAGGCGAAGCTACACTCCCTCCCCATAATAGAGGAGCCTTTTAGTCGAGTGGCGGTGGACCTCATTGGCCCCCTAGCCAAGCCTAGCCCCTCGGGAAAGAGGTATATACTCACGGTCGTGGATTATGCCACCCGATATCCCGAGGCGGTGGCTCTGGCTAATATTCATGCTGAGACCGTGGCCGATGCCCTCATCAAAATTTTCTCCCGCATGGCATTTCCCCGGGAGATTATTTCGGACCGGGGCACCCAGTTTACGGCCGAGATTACCAACCAGTTGTGGAGAGCATGTGGGGTGAAACCCATTGTAAATTCCGCTTATCACCCCCAGTCTAATGGGCTCTGTGAACGGTTTAACGGAACACTGAAACAGATGCTCCGCACGTTTATGGATACCCAGAAGAACTGGGAGCGGTTTCTACCCCATTTGCTTTTCGCCTACCGGGAGGTACCTCAGGAGTCCACAGGGTTCTCTCCCTTTGAATTATTATTTGGAAGGAGGGTACGGAGTCCCCTAGACTTAATCCGATAGCATTGGGAGGGGGAAGTCACTAGTGACGGTACTCCTATCGTACCATATGTGCTGGAGTTTAGGGAGCGCCTGGAGGCCCTGACTCGGACCGTCCGCTCCAACCTTCGGGCGGCTCAAACCCGTCAGTGCCGTTGGTATGATAGGGGCGCCAGGGACCGCAGTTTTCAGACTGGGCAGAAGGTGCTAATCTTAAAACCGGTCAAAAATTATAAACTGCAGGCCTCCTGGCAGGGCCCATACAAGGTGGTGGAACAAATCTGTGACACCACCTATGTGATCGGCCCATGTACTGGAGCAGGCGGTAGACGCATGCTCCATGTAAATATGTTGAAGCCGTACCATGAACGCACAGAGGAGGTGAATGCTATTTGCGCCCCTGCCACGGACGACGCAGACAGTTTACCTCTTCCCGACCTCCTAGGAATGAAGAACCAGAACGAAGGTCTGGGAGAGGTACAATTGGGTGAGCGGTTAAGTCTTCGGGAACGAGCTCAAATAGCAGAGCTACTGCAGGAAAAGAGAGACACGTTCTCCAATGTGCCTGGATATACCCGACTGGCCACCCATAGGGTAGAAACCCCAGGTCACCTCCCCATGCGTCAACCTCCTTACTGCATACCAGAATCAGTGAGAGAACATATGCGGAAGGAGATTGACGAGATGCTACAGTTAGGAGTGATTGAGCACTCGGACAGCCCCTGGGCCTCGCCGGTAGTTCTAGTGCCAAAGCGGGACGGCACGACCCGCTTCTGCGGAGACTACCGGAAACTTAATGATAAAACCGTCTCTGATGCCTACCCTATGCCCCGGATAGATGAGCTCCTGGATAAAATGGCTCGAGGCCAGTACCTCACCACCATAGATCTGTGTAAGGGGTACTGGCAGATCCCATTAGCCGAGGATGCCATCCCCAAATCAGCGTTCGTCACCCCGTTTGGCCTGTACCAATTCAAGGTCATGCCATTCGGGATGAAGAACGCTCTGGCTACTTTCCAGCGAATGGTAGATCGGCTACTGGATGGGTCCCAAGAGTACGCATGCGCCTATTTAGACGACATAGCTATATTTAGCAGCTCCTGGGACGAGCATTTGAACCATATAGAGGCGATCCTAGATCGCATTAGGGAGGCAAGATTAGCCCTTAAGCCTAGCAAATGTCATATAGGGATGGCGGAGGTCCAGTACCTAGGGCACCGAGTAGGTAGCGGGCAGCAGAAGCCCGAACCGGCCAAGGTAGAGGCCGTAGCCAAGTGGCCCACTCCCCGTACCAAGACCCAAGTTCTAGCCTTTCTAGGTACCGCAGGCTATTATAGGAAGTTCGTACCTAATTATAGTACCCTAGCCAAACCCCTCACCGACCTCACTAGTTAAAACCTTCCTAAGATTGTTACCTGGAGCCTAGAGTGTGAACAAGCATTCCAAGAACTGAAAAACGCTCTCCTAAATGCCCCTATCCTTGCTGCCCCGGATCCAACTAAACGCTTTCTCGTCCATACAGATGCTTCTATGTTTGGATTGGGAGCCGTGCTGAGCCAAGTCGGGGCTGATGGCGGTGAGCATCCTGTGGCCTACCTAAGCAGGAAACTGTTACCCCGAGAAGTTAGCTACGCCTCCATCGAAAAGGAATGCCTGGCCGTGGTGTGGGCCCTCAAGAAACTTCAGCCATATCTATATGGACAACAATTTTCCCTGCTCACAGATCATAACCCGTTGGTATGGCTGAACAGGGTATCTGGAGACAATGCCCGGCTGTTGCGCTGGAGTTTGGCGCTGCAGCCGTTTGACTTAACAATCCATTACCGACCTGGGAAGCAAAACGGCAATGCCAACGGGTTGTCCAGACAAACTGAACTTGAACCTTGATCTGTGAACACTCCCCTGGACCTCCCCAAGCCAATCCGTTGGGATCAGGCTGGGTATGCCGGCTTGGTTCTGGGGGAGCATTGTGGCAAACCTCTCCACTTATGAACTATGCAGGAATTGTTATTTAGGCTAATGGTTAACATGTATTTTAATCTGTATGTTACTGTTTAAACTACCTGCTGTTTCAGTTGGGAAACCCCTTGTAGGGGAGACTGTTTTTAAAAAAATGTTTGTTTTTCCAGTTGAAAAAGAAGTCGTTGTTGACTCCCAAGCTATGTGTTGTCTAGTTCTTGGTGGAAAGGGGTTATTATTACAATTACCAAGAGTAGTTACTTGCTTGTCTCTGCTTACCAAAAGATATTACAGATCCTACTGCCTCTCTGCTACAATTACCAAGAGTAGTTACTTGCTTGTCTCTGCTTCCCCAAAAGATATTACAGATCCTACTGCCTCTCTTTTACAATTACCAATAGTTACTTGCTTGTCTCTGCTTACCAAAAAGATATTACAGATCCTACTGCCTCTCTGCTACAATTACCAAGAGTAGTTACTTGCTTGTCTCTGCCTACCCAAAAGATATTAGAAATCCTACTGCCTCTCTGCTACAATAACATATAGCATACATATATATAGCATACATATATAACATATAGCATACACATATATAGCATACATATATGACATATAGCATATAAATATAAACATATAGCATAACATATAGCATACGTATAACATACATATATATAGCATACATATATAACATATAGCATACATATATATAGCATACATATATAACATATAGCATACATATATATAGCATACATATATAACATATAGCATACACATATATAGCATACATATATAACATATAGCATATAAATATAAACATATAGCATTAAATATAGCATACGTATAACATACATATATATAGCATACATATATAACATATAGCATACATATATATATAGCATACATATATAACATATAACATACATATATATAGCATACATATATAACATATAGCATACATATATATAGCATACATATATAACATATAGCATACATATATATAGCATACATATATAACATATAGCATACACATATATAGCATACATATATAACATATAGCATATAAATATAAACATATAGCATTACATATAGCATACGTATAACATACATATATATAGCATACATATATAACATATAGCATACATATAAATAGCATACATATATAACATATAACATACATATATATATAGCATACATATATAACATATAGCATACATATATATAGCATACATATATAACATATAACATACATATATATAGCATACATATATAACATATAGCATACATATATATATAGCATACATATATAACATATAACATACATATATATAGCATACATATATAACATATAGCATACATATATATAGCATACATATATAACATATAACATACATATATATAGCATACATATATAACATATAGCATACATATATATAGCATACATATATAACATATAACATACATATATATAGCATACATATATAACATATAGCATACATATATAACATATAGTGCACAGGCGGGAGTGAAGGAGCGTCTCAAGATAAGGCTTAAGTATACTCAGGGAATAGATATGCAGCAAGTATATGAAAAAAGTGGGCAATACCAATATGTGTGAGGTGGAGTGGATAAAATATTAAGTGCCCGTGGTGTAAGATGTAACCATAAAGATACAATAATATTGCAACAATAATGACAAAGAAACGGCTAGATAAAAAGTTTTGTCGGTAAAAACTTGGGTTGCTAACAAGCCTTTTTTTTCCAGCGCACACTTTAAACAACGCTGGCATTACAAGTTTTCTGAATGGCTGCGATAGCCTCAGAAAAGTGAGCGTTGAGCAAATTTAGCGCCACTTCTACCTGTAATACCAGCGTTGCTTACGGTAGCGGTAAGCTGGAAAAACGTGCTCATGCACGATTTCCCCATAGGATACAATGGGGCAGTTTGGGCTGAAAAAAAACCTAACACCTGCAAAAAAGCAGCGTTCAGCTCTTAACGCAGCCCTATTGTTTCCTATGGGGAAACACTTTCTAAGTCTACACCTAACACTCTAACATGAACCCCAAGTCTAAACACCCCTAACCTTACACTTATTAACCTCTAATCTGCTGCCCCCAACATCATAGCCACCTGCATTATACTATTAACCCCTAATCTGCCGCTCCGGACACCGCCGCCACCTACATTATCCCTATGAACCCCTTTCCTGCTGCCCCTAACATCGCCGACACCTACATTATATTTATTAACCCCTAATCTAACCCCCCTAATGTCGCCGCCACCTACCTACATTTATTAACCCCTAATCTGCTGCCCCCAACGTCGCTGCTACTATATTAAATGCCCAAAAAATGAAATGTCCACAGCGCCTGAATGTAGTAAACTTTCCTTTATTCAGACATATTAAAACAGCAACATTTCGTGACCATATGTCACTTAATCATGATATCATGGTTAAGTGACATATTGTCACGAAACGTTGCTGTTTTAATATGTCTGAATAAAGGAAAGTTTACTACATTCAGGCGCTGTGGACATTTCGTTTTTTGGGTATTTGGAGGGGTTGGGCAGTTTTACCCCAGCCTACACGAGCACCATTGCAGGAGTGCTGGCCCAAGCTTCTACTATATTAAATGTATTAACCCCTAAACCTAAGTCTAGCCCTAACCCTAACACCCCCTAACTTAAATCTATTTTTAATAAATCTAAATAAAATTTCTATAATTAAATAAATTATTCCTATTTAAAACTAAATACTTACCTATAAAATAAACCCTAATATAGCTACAATATAACTAATAGTTACATTGTAGCTATTTTAGTATTTATATGTATTTTACAGGCAACTTTGTATTTATTTTAACTAGGTACAATAGCTATTAAATAGTTATTAACTATTTAATAGCTACCTAGTTAAAATAATTACAAAATTATCTGTAAAATAAATCCTAACCTAAGTTACAAATACACCTAACACTACACTATCAATAAATTAATTAAATAAATTAACTACAATTATCTAAAATAAAATACAATTAAATAAACTAAACTATATTACAAAACCCCCCCACTAAATTACAAAAAATAAAAAAATATTACAAGAAGTTTAATCTAATTACACCTAATCTAAGCCCCCTAATAAAATAAAAAAAGCACCCCAAAATAATAAAATTTCCTATCCTAAACTAAATTACAAAGTAATCAGCTCTTTTACCAGCCCTTAAAAGGGCTTTTTGCGGGGCATTGCCCCAAAGTAATCAGCTCTTTTACCTGTAAAAAAAAAAATACAATACCCCCCCCAACATTACAACCCACCACCCACATACCCCTACTCTAAAACCCACCCGATCCCCCCTTAAAAAAACCTAACACTACCCCATTGAAGATCACCCTACCTTGAGCCGTGTTCACCCAGCCGGGCACCGATAGGGCAGAAGAGGACATCTGGACCGGCAGAAGTCTTCATCCTATCCAGGCAGAAGAGGACATCCGGACCGACAGACATCTTCATCCAGGCGGCATCTTCTATCTTCATCCTTCCGGTGCGGAGTGGAGCGGAGCCATCTTGTATCTAGCCGACGTGGAGCCATCCTCTTCAATCAAAATCCTAACGAAGAATGAAGGTTCCTTTAAATGACGTCATCCAAGATGGCGTCTCTCGAATTCCAATTGGCTGATAGGATTCTATAAGCCAATCGGAATTAAGGTAGGAAAAATCTTATTGGTTGATTTAATCAGCCAATCGGATTGAAGTTCAATCCGATTGGCTGATTGGATCAGCCAATAGAATTGACCTTGCATTATATTGGCTGATCCAATCAGCCAATCGGATTGAACTTCAATCAACCAATCAGATTTTTCCTAACTTAGGTTAGGATTTATTTTACAGGTAATTTTGTAATTATTTTAACTAGGTAGCTATTAAATAGTTATTAACTATTTAATAGCTATTGTACCTAGTTAAAATAAATACAAAGTTGCCTGTAAAATAAATATAAATACTAAAATAGCTACAATGTAACTATTAGTTATATTGTAACTATATTAGGGTTTATTTTATAGGTAAGTATTTAGTTTTAAATAGGATTAATTTATTTAATTATAGTAATTTTATTTAGATTTATTTAAATTATATTTAACTTGGGGGGGGTTAGGGGTTAATAACTTTATTATAGTAGCAGCGATGTCCGGTCGGCAGATTGGGGGTTAATAAATGTAGTTAGGTGGCGGCAATGTTGGGGGGGGGGGGGGCAGATTAGGGGTTAATAAATATAATGTAGGTATCAGCGATGTTAGGGGCAGCAGATTAGGGGTTCATAGGTATAATGTAGGTGGCGGCGATGTCCGGTCGGCAGATTAGGGGTTAATAAGTGTAGTTAGGTGGCGGCGACGTTGGGGGGGCAGATTAGGGGTTAATAATTATAATGTAGGTGGCGGCGATGTCCGGTCGGCAGATTAGGGGTTAAATAATTTTATTATAGTGTTTGCGATGTGGGGGGCCTTGGTTTAGGGGTTCATAGGTAGTTTATGGGTGTTAGTGTACTTTGTAGCACTTTAGTTAAGAGCTTTATGTTCCGGCGTTAGCCCATAAAACTCTTAACTGCTGACTTTTATATGCGGTAGGAGTCTTGGAGGTAGAGGCTGTACCGCTCACTTTCTCCAAGACTTGTAATACCAGCGTTAGGCAAATCCCATTAAAAATATAAGATACGCAATTGACGTAAAGGGATTTGCGGTATGGAAAAGTTGCGGAAAAAAAGTGAGCGGTAGACCCTTTCCTGCCTGACTCGTAATACCAGCGGGCGTTAAAAAGCAGCGTAAGGACCCCTTAACGCTGCTTTTTAAAGCTAACGCAGAACTTATAATCTAGGCAAAAGTAACTAAAACGTGAGTAGTGTTATATCGTAAATATTGTTATATTGTGAATATTTAATGCATAAAAACCAATTGATAAGGTTATAAAAGGTTATAAAAAAGGTAAAACTTTTATATAAAACAAATAACAAAAAAGGAAATAAAAACAATTTAAGACAAACACGAATTGAATCGATCAGTTAAAACAAGATTGGCCAATCTGAGTAAATCCCGAGAAAAAATATGTGTAAAAATCCCTTAAAAAAAAGGCGAAGAAAAGTCTCAAAAGCAAATCTGGGATAGAAATGTATGCAAAATCCCAAGAGAGTAAATCTAGGTATGGTGTCCATGGCGTGGGGAAGTAATCGGATCAAAGGTGTCTTAGTGTAAAAAAAGTCTGTATATAGACTAAGTGCAGTCCAAGAAAAATAATAATAAGGAACCTGTGGAGGAAAAAGAGAAAAAAAACTACACAAAACAATCAAAATAAATTGCTAAAATAAGAAATGCGCTTAACGTTTAAAATAAAAACTCGGGCTGGTATGTCGTTCACTACAACGAGGCCTTTATCAAGACTATACCAGCTGAGAAAGTTTGAGATATTTAAAGGCTGCTCTGGCCTATCGTATATAGAGGGGTGTGTGATAGTTACAGATCGTGTCCCGTCTAATTTTTGTATAACGAAAATGTATTACCGCTTGGTTTAGGATGCGTATTCTCTTGAATTTGCTATATTGCAAACAAATATAGATGTAAGTATAATATATATGTAAATATAATATAGTGTATATCTAGAGCAACTATGTGATTTGTATTCTGATAAGTTTATTCTTATGTTTTAGTAGCTTGTTCCGCCATTTTTATAGTGGGCATTATGATTATCAACTGTAAGCTGTTATACTGGCAGTGAAATTTAGAGATAAGTGAAAAACGAGACATCTCGCTACGATGGTATTACAAAGATAAGTATCATTCTTAGATGGAAAAATGGACTTCTTTCAAAGATACTGAGGTATATTTTGTAATATATATTAGTATTATGACAATAGGCCAAAATCTTTGATGACACTGTTACGGCTAATGGCTAATAGTTCCAAATTAAGCTTTAGTAATACTACTTCAGTGAGTGATTCATGTCGGAAGTATATATTACCAGCTGACTGTTTTCTATAAACACCAATCACAAAATGAGGATTGTAGTTACAGATAATATAAAATAGGAAATAGAATACAAAGTATATATTTATATGTTAGAGAAAGAGGTGCTTGTAGCTAGTATTAAGGATAAAAGCTTGCTTGCAGGACCATAAATATAAATATGAAGCAATATAAAATGATAATAGCAATAGGCATAGATACAAAAAGTATGAATACAATAAATACAGTGATGTATCTAAAAGGAGTTATTAATAATTGATGTATGTGTGGATAAGTAGAGCGCTAGAAATAGGGGATTCCAAACATCTCACAAAAGAAAAAAGATCCTTCTGTCTTTTCAAATAAATTAGAATACTATGGATAGGAAGTGAGGGCACTAAGGAAGCTGAAGGAAGCTGGTGTTAACGTTTTATTAATGAGATTTTAACTACCACTGGTAGATAATAAATATATATACAATGCCCAAAAAAGGGGGGTTATATAAAGTGCTACTGTTTCAAAAAATAGTGCTGTACTACTATTTCCGTGGATAATGTTCCAAGAATAATATATAAAGTGCAAAAGTGCTAAAAGTTAATGTGTAAAATACTATTATCAAATAATAAAATTAATAGTGTCTGAAGAATAATTTTATAAATATACACAATGTGGTGTATTTATTTACCTCATATTATAATTCTGGGGAGACGTCCCCATAAACTGTATAGTTCATCACTATTTTAATAAACTCTGCATTAATTTTTAAGCTGAATATAATAAATTGTAATTTATTAATTTACTAAGTTTACCCTGGTACTAGTTATTCACTTTCATTGACTTAAGTTCAACACATTGTACCTTAAGGTTTTTGGTACAAATTTTTTTAATATTCACATTGTGTATATTTATTAAATTATTGAATCTTCAGACACTATTAATTTTATTATTTGATAATAGTATTTTACACATTAACTTTTAGCACTTTTGCACTTTATATATTATTCTTGGAACATTATCCACGGAAATAGTAGTACAGCACTATTTTTTGAAACGGTAGCACTTTATGTACCCCCCCCCCTTTTTTTTGGGCATTGTATATATTTATTATCTACCAGTGGTAGTAATAATCTCATTAATAAAACGTTAACACCAGATTCCTTCAGCTTCCTTAGCGCCCTCACTTCCTATCCATAGTATTCTGAGTTATTAATAATGTCATATGTAATGATTGAAGCCAAATATACTAATGACTAAAGAAATGGTACATAGAAAAAGGCATACGTATATTATGAGATAAGAGTTCAATACATATAAATCAAAGAGTATATCAAAGAAGTATATGCATGTATGTCATAATTACAAACAGAGGAGGTATAAATTAGAGCCCGAGTTTAGTGAGACACATTCAAAAAGAAAAAAAGGAGAAAAATTTCTAAATATCACCTAGATTACGAGTCTTGCGTTAGCCTTAAAAAGCAGTGTTGAGAGGTCCCAACGCTGCTTTTTAATGCCCGCTGGTATTACGAGTCTGGCAGGTACAGGTGTACCGCTCACTTTTTTTCCGCGACTCGAACATACCGCAAATCCACTTACGTCAATTGCGTATCCCATATTTTCAATGGGATTTTCCTAACGCCGGTATTATGAGTCTTGGAAAAAGTGAGCGGCACAGCCTCTCCTGTCAAGACTCCTACCGCATTTAAAAGTCAGTAGTTAAGATTTTTATGGGCTAACGCCGTAACATAAAGCTCTTAACTAAAGTGCTGAAAAGTACACTAACACCCATAAACTGCCTATTAACCCCTAAACCGAGGCCCCCCCACATCGCAAACACTTAAATAACATTTTTAACCCCTAATCTGCCGACCGGACATCGCCGCCACTTTAATAAATATATTAACCCCTAAACCGCTGCACTCTCGCCTCGCAAATACTAGTTAAATTTTATTAACCCCTAATCTGCCGTCCCTAACATCGCCGACACCTACCTACATTTATTAACCCCTAATCTGCCATCCCTAACGTTGCCGCCACTAAAGTCTAACCCTAACCCTAACACCCCCCTAACTTAAATATTATTTAAATAAATCGAAATAAAATAACTACAATTAAATAAAGTATTCCTATTTAAAACTAAATGTACTTACCTATAAAAAAAAACTAAGATAGCTACAATATAACTAATAGTTACATTGTAGCTAGTTTAGGATTTATTTTTATTTTACAGGCAAGTTTGTATTTATTTTAACTAGGATGAATAGTTATTAAATAGTTATTAATTATTTAATAACTACCTAGCTAAAATAAATACAAATTTACCTGTAAAATAAAACCTAACCTAAGTTACACTAACACCTAACACTACAATATAATTAAATAAATTACCTACATTAACTACAATTAAATTAATTACAATTTTAAAAAATAAACTAAAGTACAAAAAAAAAGAAACACTAAAAAAATAATAAAATTCCCTACCCAATACTAAATTACAAATAGCCCTTAAAAGGGCTTTTTGCAGGGCATTGCAATCAGCTCTTTTACCTGTAAAATAAAATACAATACCCCCACAACATTAAAACCCAACACCCACACACCCAACCCAACTCTAAAACCCACACAATCCCCCCTTAATAAAACCTAACACTAACCCCTTGAAGATCACCCTACCTTGATACTTCTTCACCCAGCCGGGCCGAAGTCCTCCACAAAGCTGGGCAGAAGTGGTCCTCCAGACGGGCAGAAGTCTTCATCAAAGCCGGCCAGAAGAGGTCCTCCAGACGGGCAGAAGTCTTCATCCAGGCGGCATCTTCTATCTTCATCCTTCTGGCGCTGAGCGGGTCCATCTTCAAGTCAACCGGCGTGGAGCATCCTCTTATTCCGACGACTCCCGATGAATGAAGGATCCTATAAATGACGTCATCCAAGATGGCGTCCCTTGAATTCCGATTGGCTGATAGGATTCTATCAGCCAATCGGAATTAAGATAAGAAAAATCCTATTGGCTGATGCAATCAGCCAATAGAATTGAGCTTGCATTCTATTGGCTGTTCCAATCAGGTGTAATAATTTTATTATTTTCTGTAATTTAGTGTTTATTTTTTTTGTACTTTAGTTTATTTTTTAAAATTGTAATTAATTTAATTGTAGTTAATGTAGGTAATTTATTTAATTATATTGTAGTGTTAGGTTTTATTTTACAGGTAAATTTGTATTTATTTTAGCTAGGTAGTTATTATATAGTTAGTAACTATTTAATAACTATTCTACCTAGTTAAAATAAATACAAACTTGCCTGTAAAATAAAAATAAAACCTAAGATAGATATAATGTAACTATTAGTTATATTGTAGCTATCTTAGGGTTTATTTTACAGGTAAGTATTTAGTTTTAAATAGGAATAATTTAGGTAATTATAGTTATTTTATTTAGATTATTTTAAATTATATTTAAGTTAGGGGGGGTTAGGGCTAGACTTAGGTTTAGGGGTTAATAACTTTAATATAGTTGCGGCGACGTTGGGGACGGCAGATTAGGGGTTAATAACTATAATGCAGGTGTCGGCAATGTTGGGGGCGACAGATTAGGGGTTCATAAGTATAATGTAGGTGGCGGCGGTGTCCGGAGTGGCAGATTAGGGGTTAATAATATAATGCAGGTGTCGGCAATGTTTGGGTCGGCAGATTAGGGGTTATTAAGTGTAAGATTAGGGGTGTTTAGACTTGGGGTTCATGTTAGGGTGTTAGGTGTAAGCATAAAAAGTATTTCCCCATAGGAATCAATGGGGCTGCGTTAGGAGCTGAATGATACTTTTTTGCAGGTGTTAGGTTTTTTTCACCTGGCTCAGCCCCATTGATTCCTATGGGGAAATCGTGCACAAGCACGTTTAGCCAGCTCACCGCTAACGTAAGCAGCGCTAACGCCGGGTTTCAGAAAACTTGTAATACTAGCATTGTCTATAGGTGAGAGGTAAGCAGAAACTGCACGTTAGCACCGCAAGCCTTACCAACAAAAACTCGTAATCTAGCCGTATGTGTTGTACAAAGAGGGGGACGTTTACAAAAAAATTGGATACTACATAATTGTCTAATGTTTTGAGGTAGTAGGCTAATATGTTAGCATTGATTTATGAGACTTAGAGGGATAAAGATATTTAAGAAAAGGGTATAGAGAGACTCAGACATATTGGGGATATAATCTAAATATGGTTATAGAGAGGCTCAGACATGTTAGGAATATATTCTAGATATGGCCCAAGGCAGACCTACAGTAAATGTGCAATTTCAAAGTCCGCATTTAGGCCTTTAGGATGGATGCTGTCAAGTTAAAAAATCTACTTGTATTCAGCATGGAGGAGCTTTTTCTCGAAATTTCCTCCTCTCCAATCTTTCTGTATTTTTTTAAACCCATAAACTTAAAGGCTTTGGTGTCTCCCAGGTGTATTTCTTTGAAATGTTTGTACAAAGGCACATCGTCTGCATTCCCTTCAATTTTAAGAAGGTGTTCTCTGATACAATCTTTTAGGAATCTGCTAGTTTGGCCAACGTATTGTAGTCCACATGGACATTCCAATAGGTATATCACCCCTTTATCTTTACAACAAATCAATTGATTCACTTTGAACTTTTCTTTGGTGATGTTTGATTCAAAAAAGTGTTTTTTTTTACCATGTTTGTATGCCTTGCATTTATAAGAAGGGAAAAAGCCTTTAAGAGTGTCGCCTTGAACTCCTTTTATGACAATGGACTTTCTTTTCATGACAGTAGGTGCCAGAATAGTTTTAAGATTCTTGGTCTTCTTATATATAAAATGCAGTTTGTTGCTCAGATTTTCCCCTATTATATTGTCCTCTTTAAGGTTCCAATGTCTCTTTATGATTTTATAATTGTCTTGGCTGTATTCTGTAATAAAGGAGACAGCTATATATTGCTCCTTGATGGGTCTTTCTTTAGTAATATAGCTGAGTAGTGTACTTCTGTCACTGTTGTTCACTTCATCAATAGCAGTATTTACCACATCTATATTGTAGCCTCTTTCTTTAAAGCGATCCATAAGTATTTTGGATTGGGTACCCCATTCTTCTAGTTGGGAACAATTTTTCTTAACCCTCATAAATTGTCCCTTCGGTACATTCTTTATCCAATTTTTATGATGGCAACTCTTGTGCTGAAGGTAATTACTGCAGTCTACTGTCTTAAAAAAGTGTTGGTGTTTATTACTCCTTTATGAGAGTCTATCTTTAAATCCAAAAAGTTTATTTCATAATGTGAGTATTGATGTGTGAATTTCCGATTGACCATATTGGTATTCATCACATCTAGAGTGTATTTTAGATCTTCTAGGCTGCCCTTCCATATGATCAAGATGTCATCAATGTACCTGCGATTGAGGACCAAGTCCGCACTCGCTGGGCAGGATTCCAAGAAAATGGATTCCCACCTACCCATGTACAGGTTGGCATAACTTGGTGTGAAATTTGTCCCAATCACGGTACCACATCTCTGGTTGTAGAATTAGTGAGTATGGTTATGAGTATATAGTTAATACCATTAAGGATAAACTCTTTCTGCGATGAGGGCATAGTGTGGTCTTTATCTAGATAGTATTCAACTGCTTTTAGGCCATCAGCATGGGGGATGCAAGTATATAGTGGAGTTACGTCACAAGTCACCCAAATGTACTCTTTATTCCAATTGATCTTGTTTAGAGTATTTAATATAATCATGAAAGTGTATCTCCCAGCGCTTAGCGTAAGTAATTCATATATATATATATATATATATATATATATATATATATATAAAAATATATATATATATAATTTCTCTTGAGCTCACCCAAATGTACTCTTTACTCCAAGTGATCTTGTTTAGAGTATTTAATATCTCAGTGGACTCTCTAAGAAAGGACGGTAAGGATTTCACATGTGGCTGTAGATGTTTATATATGCTGATAAATGGCTTGTCAATGATCCAATACCTGAAATTATTGGTCTTCCGGGTGGACTTTTAGATCTTTGTTTATTTTAGGTAACTGGTAAAAGACAGGTATTTTGAGAAACTGGATACTGAGGTAGTTAAATTCTTTATGATTAAGAATCCCTTCATCTTTTGCTTCTAATAGTAATCTGTCCAAATCCTTTTAGTATACAGCCATTGGGTCACCTTCAAGAAGTTCATATGTGGTGCTGTCTTGCAGGATTCTTAGTGATTCTTTGGTGTAGTTATCCTTATCCATAACTACTAACCCTCCTCCCTTATCGGCGGGCTTGATTATTATGTCTTCATTAGACTTCAATCTCTTAATGATGTCTAGTTGTTTTCTTGTAAGATTATGTTTGCAATTACTTTTGCAACTCTCAAAATTGTCATAAGTAACACCTAATACATTATTTTTAAAGCTTTGAAATGAAGACTTTAAATGCTAAACAGCATTATAAACCTAAAAAAATCACACAACACAGAATATATAATTAAACTAAGTTAAATAAACAAAAACATTTGCTAAACAGCATTATAAACCTAATAAAATAATCACACAACACAGACTTCACTTGAATTTTTGTGCAAACAGTTCTTTCTATGCATTCCAATCTGGACTGATTTATAGACAGGAAGACCTTGTTCCTTTGAAATTTGCTCGATAGCTCAGGTCTGGTTAAACTGATTAAATTCAGCTTGCTTGGCTTTGCTGCAACACAAGCGGACAGCTCTACCTACTGGCTATTTTATTAAATGCACTGCTTCTCAATGCTTTTCAATAGCAGTCACATGACTGGAAAAAAAGGTTGTTATTCTGAAACGGTGTAAATTGAACCGTTGTAAACCGAGGGCCACCTGTACTACAAAAGATCTGTAAAAGAGCGTCTATGAATTTAAAATAACATTGCACATAAACAGCAAGTTCCCACTGCAGACTAGCGAGTGCGCATAAATCTGGCCCAATATCTAAATAAATAGCTGAATTTGTTAAAACTCTGAGTGCCTCATGATATAAAGCTCTTCCCTTGTGAGATTCTAAAAAGGCAGATTTTGCTTTACTTCTCCAAGGGCTGTTCCCTGCATGTCTGTATGTGAAGGACAGACAAACCTAGTATAATATAGCATTGCATGACATGAGAGTTCTGCTGAATTTACACTTTGTACTTTGTATTTTATATCACTTTACACTTTTGATTAAATTGTATTACATTGAAACTTTGCACTTTCTAATTTGTATTTTAATAAATATAGATTATGTATACAGCAGTGTATTTAGGATTGTGTTTTTACAAATTCTAATATCATTTCACAGTTTATGTGTAGCTTTAACAAATTAGGCTCATACTTTGTATATTTATGTATATCTTTTACAAATTACATTGCACTTTGTATTCTATTTAAAATAAAACTGACAACTTCAGTTTCCCAGAGAGCTTTATTACTTTCTATGGGCTCAATGATCAAAGATCCTCTAGTATCGAGACAAATTATAGTGCAGACTTCACAAGGGTTGAACTCTCTGAATCTCTACAAAGCTTAAATGTTCTTATACTGAAAAGACCCAATCTGAAGTGTAAAGTAATATAAAATGCAAAGCACAAAGTGTAAGTGTAACAAAACTCTCATATCACGCAATTCTATATTGCACTGGGCTTGTCTCTCCTTCACATACAGAAATGCAGAGAACACCCCTTAAAGAAGTAAAGCAAAACTTAACTGTTTAGAATCTAGTGAGAGATCTCGCAGTGCTGGAGGATCATTTTATATACCGATACCTAACGATAGATATCAAGTAGTGGAATTTTGTTTAAGTACTTTTAGATCTTCCATGATTTTATATGCGCAATAGTAAGAGAAAACAATGGAAAACAATGAAAGAGAATGTGATATTTTGCATGGAGCACAAGCACAATACTTAACTGTTGACTATAAATATCAGTGCATATTGCGCTAATAGTACTTCCCATTTAAGGTATACGGGACATTATATATGTCGGGTCCGTTAAATAAAAATGCTTTGGTTAAACATTTATAATACCTTACCATGCCTTATGGATAGCGCAGGGCTGAGTACAAAATAATGCATCACATGTTACTAATCCAGTCGTGGTATAGACCTTAGTCTGTATGTTTAAAGTTCACACATATTGATTCTGGATTCCACAGAAGAGAAAATACATTTTAATATCCTAAAGTCCCTCATTACACAATCAGAAGCTTTAGACCCAACTAGATCTAATTCTGATTGTAAGAAGCAGAAGACGAGATATAATCCCCAAAATCTTACTGTTCTCAGAAGTAAAACTAATCAGTTACAAGAGTACTATTTTATTTGTACATTTTCTATTAAAGTGACATAATTATGCAATACAATAATGCGCTAACATAGTAGACTATTTTATTATGGCACACAAAAGGTTAAACACATCTCTTGCACCTGCTGAGGACACCTGAACATGATGCAGTCTGTGAATAATAGTGATCTCTAAATACCGTTCCTGATTTGCTCTCTGGCCATTCTGAATCTTAAATAAACTTTAATTATGTATTTAATCCCTTTGCCAGATTTAAATACACAATTACATGCAGCTATTTGTGCAATAATAAAACACATTACAGCAGTTTATTATTGAATTAATATTTCCCTTTAACTGACTGAGGAACCTGTTACCTGTGGCCCCCAATGACAAATTAGTAAATCTGGGTGTTAGCACACGTGTCTCGTGCAGAGTCATTTTCATCACAAGCATTGCTTCTGTACTTTGTACGGATAAAGCTTTTTATCTCTATCATTCACTGTCCATATAATTCTATTTGCTCATTTGAAATGCATTCCAGAGCAGTTTTATAGGGATCTAAAAGCTTTTAATGTAGCTGACTAAATCCATCTCAGATCCCCAGGGGAGGGTGATTGGCTTCTTTTGGCAGAAGCTTCATGTTTTCACAGCAGAGCCTTGGCTAGATTTAGACTTTGGCTGGGAGCTGTTATGGGGGTGTGGAAGTACCTTCCCTTTCAGGAAATCATGCTGTGTATCTGAGCAAATGATTTGTCTTTGGAAATATGCACAGAATCATCAGATGAGGTCTAATTGTCCAAAAGTGCATCTGATGAAAGTAGACTGTCAGGCAAGGGCACCTTGTTATAGTATATAAACATATTGTCAAAAAGGAGAACAGGGAGTGGCCAAACTCCAAGGTTCTGGAAGCCTGATTGTGTAAAAGGAACCACTGAGACACTGCACACACTATCACTAGATGACTGAGTCTGAGTGTGTAATACTGAGACACTGCACACACTATCACTAGATGACTGAGTCTGAGTGTGTAATACTGAGGAACTGCACACACTACCACTAGATGACTGTGAGTCTGAGTGTGTAATACTGAGAAACTGCACACACTACCACTAGATGACTGTGAGTCTGAGTGTGTAATACTGAGAAACTGCACACACTATCACTAGATGACTGAGTCTGAGTGTGTAATACTGAGGAACTGCACACACTATCACTAGATGACTGTGAGTCTGAGTGTGTAATACTGAGGAACTGCACACACTACCACTAGATGACTGAGTCTGAGTGTGTAATACTAAGGAACTGCACACACTACCACTAGATGACTGTGAGTCTGAGTGTGTAATACTGAGGAACTGCACACACTACCACTAGATGACTGAGTCTGAGTGTGTAATACTAAGGAACTGCACACACTACCACTAGATGACTGTGAGTCTGAGTGTGTAATACTGAGAAACTGCACACACTCTACCACTAGATGACTGTGAGTCTGAGTGTGTAATACTGAGAAACTGCACATACTCTACCACTAGATGACTGTGAGTCTGAGTGTGTAATACTGAGAAACTGCACACACCACCACTAGATGACTGTGAGTCTGAGTGTGTAATACTGAGGAACTGCACACACTACCACTAGATGACTGTGAGTCTGAGTGTGTAATACTGAGAAACTGCACAAACTATAGTCTACCACTAGATGAATGTGAGTCTGAGTGTGTAATACTGAGAAACTGCACACACTACCACTAGATGACTGTGAGTCTGAGTGTGTAATACTGAGGAACTGCACACACTATAGTCTACCACTAGATGAATGTGAGTCTGAGTGTGTAATACTGAGAAACTGCACACACTACCACTAGATGACTGTGAGTCTGAGTGTGTAATACTGAGAAACTGCAATACTACCACTAGATGACTGTGAGTCTGAGTGTGTAATACTGAGAAACTACACACACTACCACTAGATGACTGTGAGTCTTAGTGTGTAATACTGAGGAACTGCACACACTACCACTAGATGACTGAGTCTGAGTGTGTAATACTAAGGAACTGCACACACTACCACTAGATGACTGTGAGTCTGAGTGTGTAATACTGAGAAACTGCACATACTACCACTAGATGACTGTGAGTCTGAGTGTGTAATACTGAGAAACTGCACACACTACCACTAGATGACTGTGAGTCTGAGTGTGTAATACTGAGAAACTGCACACACTACCACTAGATGACTGTGAGTCTGAGTGTGTAATACTGAGAAACTGCACACACTACCACTAGATAACTGTGAGTCTGAGTGTGTAATACTGAGGCACTGCACACACTACCACTAGATTACTGTGAGTCTGAGTGTGTAATACTGAGGCACTATACACACTACCACTAGATGACTGTGAGCCTGAGTGTGTAATACTGAGAAACTGCACACACTACCACTAGATGACTGAGTCTGAGTGTGTAATACTGAGGAACTGCACACACTACCACTAGATGACTGTGAGTCTGAGTGTGTAATACTGAGGAACTGCACACACTACCACTAGATGACTGAGTCTGAGTGTGTAATACTAAGGAACTGCACACACTACCACTAGATGACTGTGAGTCTGAGTGTGTAATACTGAGAAACTGCACATACTACCACTAGATGACTGTGAGTCTGAGTGTGTAATACTGAGAAACTGCACACACTACCACTAGATGACTGTGAGTCTGAGTGTGTAATACTGAGAAACTGCACACACTACCACTAGATGACTGTGAGTCTGAGTGTGTAATACTGAGGCACTACACACACTACCACTAGATGACTGTGAGTCTGAGTGTGTAATACTGAGAAACTGCACACACTACCACTAGATGACTGTGAGTCTGAGTGTGTAATACTGAGGCACTGCACACACTACCACTAGATGACTGTGAGTCTGAGTGTGTAATACTGAGGCACTACACACACTACCACTAGATCCCTGTGAGACCGAGTGTGTAATGGGAACCACTGAGGCACTGCACAAAATCCACTAGATCACTGTGAGCCTGAGTGTGTAATGGGGACCACTGAGGCACTGCACACACTACCACTAGATGACTGTGAGCCTACCACTAGTTGACTGTGAGCCTTAATGTGTGTATTGAGGACCACTGAGGCACTGCACACACTACCACTAGATGACTGTGAGCCTGAGTGTGTAATACTGAGAAACTGCACACACTACCACTAGATGACTGTGAGTCTGAGTGTGTAATACTGAGGAACTGCAAAACCCTACCACTAGATGACAGTGAGTCTGAGTGTGTAATACTGAGAAACTGCACACACTACCACTAGATGACTGTGAGTCTGAGTGTGTAACTGAGAAACTGCACAAACTACCACTAGATGACAGAGTCTGAGTTTATATTGGGGACCACTGAGGCACTGCACACACTACCAATAGATGACTGTGAGCCTGAGTGTGTAATGGGGACCACTGAGGCACTGCACACACTACCACTAGATGACTGTGAGCCTGAGTGTGTAATACTGAGAAACTGCACACACTACCACTAGATGACAGAGTCTGAGTGTATATTGGGGACCACTGAGGCACTGCACACACTACCAATAGATGACTGTGAGCCTGAGTGTGTAATGGGGACCACTGAGGCACTGCACACACTACCACTAGATGACTGTGAGCCTGAGTGTGTAATACTGAGAAACTGCACACACTACCACTAGATGACTGTGAGTCTGAGTGTGTAACACTGAGGAACTGCACACACTACCACTAGATGACTGTGAGTCTGAGTGTGTAATACTGAGGAACTGCACACACTACCACTAGTGAGTCTGAGTGTGTAATACTGAGAAACTGCACACACTACCACTAGATGACTGTGAGTCTGAGTGTGTAACTGAGAAACTGCACAAACTACCACTAGATGACAGAGTCTGAGTGTATATTGGGGACCACTGAGGCACTGCACACACTACCAATAGATGACTGTGAGCCTGAGTGTGTAATGGGGACCACTAAGGCACTGCACACACTACCACTAGATGACTGTGAGCCTAAATGTGTGTAATGGGAACCACTGAGGCACTGCACGCACTGCCACTAGATGACTGTAAGTCTGAGTGTGTAATACTGAGAAACTGCACACACTACCACTAGATGACAGATTCTGAGTGTATATTGGGGAACACTGAGGCACTGCACACACTACCACTAGATCCCTGTGAGCCTGAGTGTGGAATGGGAACCACTGAGGCACTGCCCACACTACCATGAGATGACTGTGAGCCTTAATGTGTGTAATGAGGACCACTGAGGCACTGCACACACTACCACTAGATCACTGTGAGCCTGAGTGTGGAATGGGAACCACTGAGGCACTGCACACACTACCATGAGATGACTGTGAGCCTTAATGTGTGTACTGAGGTGCACTGAGGCACTGCACACACTACCACTAGATCCCTGTGAGCCTGAGTGTGAAATGGGGACCACTGAGGGACTGCACACACTACCACTAGATGACTGTGAGCCTTAATGTGTGTAATGAGGACCACTGAGGCACTGCACACACTACCACTAGATGACTGTGAGCCTGAGTGTGTAATGGGGACCACTGAGGCACTGCACACACTACCAGTAGATCCCTGTGAGCCTGAGTGTGTAATGGGGACCACTAAGGCAGGGCACAAAATCCAATAGATCACTGGGATCCTGAGTGTGTAATGGGGACCACTGAGGCACTGCACACACTACCACTATATGACTGAGATCCTGAGTGTGTAATGGGGACCACTGAGGCACTGCACACACTACCACTAGATGACTGGGATCCTGAGTGTGTAATGGGGACCACTGAGGCACTGCACACACTACCACTAGATGACTATGAGCCTGAGTGTGTAATGGGAACCACTGGGGCACTGCACACACTACCACTAGATTACTGTGAGCCTGAGTGTGTAATGGGAACCACTGAGGAACTGCCCACACAAACACTAGATGACTGAGAGCCTTAGTGTGTAATAGTAACAACTGAGGCACTGCACACACTACCACTAGATGACTTGGAGCCTGAGTGTGTAATGGGGATCACTGAGGCACTGCACACACTACCACTAGATGACTGTAAACCTGAGTGTGTAATGGGGGCCACTGAGGCACTGCACACACTACCACTAGATGACTGTGTGCCTAAGTGTGTAATGGGAACCACTGAGACACTGCACGCACTACCACTAGATGACTGAGAGCCTGAGTGTGTAATAAGGTCTAATAAGGCACTGCACACACTACCAGTAAATAAATGGGAGCCTGAGTGTGCAACGAGGACCACTGAGGCACTGCACACACTACCACTATATGACTGGGATCCTGAGTGTGTAATGGGGACCACTGGGGCACTGCACACACTACCACTAGATCACTGTGAGACTGCATGTGTAATGGGGACCACTGAGGCACTGCACACACTACCACTAGATCACTGTGAGCCTGAGTGTGTAATGGCGACCACTAAGGCACTGCACACAACCACTAGATCACTGTGAGCCTGAGTGTGCAATGAGGACTACTGAGGCACTGCACACACTACCACTATATGACTGGGATCCTGAGTGTGTAATGGGGACAAATGAGGCACTGCACACACTACCACTAGATGATTGTGAGTCTGAGTGTGTAATACTGAGGCACTGCAAACACTACCACTAGATGACTGTGAGTCTGAGTGTGTAATACTGAGGCACTACACACACTACCACTAGATGACTGTGAGTCTGAGTGTGTAATACTGAGAAACTGCACACACTACCACTAGATGACTGTGAGTCTGAGTGTGTAATACTGAGAAACTGCACACACTACCACTAGATGACTGTGAGTCTGAGTGTGTAATACTGAGAAACTGCACACACTACCACTAGATGACTGAGTCTGAGTGTGTAATACTGAGGAACTGCACACACTACCACTAGATGACTGTGAGTCTGAGTGTGTAATACTGAGGAACTGCACACACTACCACTAGATGACTGAGTCTGAGTGTGTAATACTAAGGAACTGCACACACTACCACTAGATGACTGTGAGTCTGAGTGTGTAATACTGAGAAACTGCACATACTACCACTAGATGACTGTGAGTCTGAGTGTGTAATACTGAGGCACTGCACACACTACCACTAGATGACTGTGAGTCTGAGTGTGTAATACTGAGGCACTACACACACTACCACTAGATCCCTGTGAGACCGAGTGTGTAATGGGAACCACTGAGGCACTGCACAAAATCCAATAGATCACTGTGAGCCTGAGTGTGTAATGGGGACCACTGAGGCACTGCACACACTACCACTAGATGACTGTGAGCCTTAATGTGTGTACTGAGGACCACTGAGGCACTGCACACACTACCACTAGATGACTGTGAGCCTTAATGTGTGTATTGAGGACCACTGAGGCACTGCACACACTACCACTAGATGACTGTGAGTCTGAGTGTGTAATACTGAGGAACTGCACACACTACCACTAGATGACTGTGAGTCTGAGTGTGTAATACTGAGGAACTGCACACACTACCATTAGATGACTGTGTGTCTGAGTGTGTAATACTGAGGAACTGCAAAACCCTACCACTAAATCAGTGTTTTTCAACCAGTGTGCCGTGGCACACTAGTGTGCCGAGAGAGATCCTCAGGTGTGCCACGGCAGACTGACAACAGTCTGACATTTTTTAAACTTTGCTTGTTTTTTACTCCCAGTGCAGGGGTAGTTTGTAGGAGGCATGGCATAACAGCACAATACATACAGTATGTGTGTGTTTGTGTGTATGTGTATATATATATGCTGTATTAGGCTACAATGTGTGATTTTTTTAAAATTTTGGGATGGTGGTGTGCCACAGGATTTTTTAATGTAAAGAAGTGTGCCACGGCAAAAAAAAGGTTAAAAATCACTGCACTAGATGACAGTGAGTCTGAGTGTGTAATACTGAGAAACTGCACACACTACCACTAGATGACTGTGAGTCTGAGTGTGTAACTGAGAAACTGCACAAACTACCACTAGATGACAGAGTCTGAGTGTATATTGGGGACCACTGAGGCACTGCACACACTACCAATAGATGACTATGAGCCTGAGTGTGTAATGGGGACCACTGAGGCACTGCACACACTACCACTAGATGACTGTGAGCCTGAGTGTGTAATACTGAGAAACTGCACACACTACCACTAGATGACTGTGAGTCTGAGTGTGCAATACTGAGGAACTGCACACACTACCACTAGATGACTGTGAGTCTGAGTGTGTAATACTGAGGAACTGCACACACTACCACTAGATGACAGTGAGTCTGAGTGTGTAATACTGAGGCACTGCACACACTACCACTATATGACTGGGATCCTGAGTGTGTAATGGGGACCACTGGGGCACTGCACACACTACCACTAGATCACTGTGAGACTGCGTGTGTAATGGGGACCACTGAGGCACTGCACACACTACCACTAGATCACTGTGAGCCTGAGTGTGTAATGGCGACTGTGATGATAGCAGGATGTGATGTCACTAGCATGTGGGCGGGGCTTAGGTCCGGTGTCTGTGTCGCAGTTAGTTTAGTACAATCAACCTGTCTGGATGTGTATTGCTATGCTCTGTAATAAAATAGAGTTGTACCATCATTGCTGTGTCCTGCATATGTCCTGCATCTCATGACATGGTGTCAGAAGTTCTGGACTACGCTTCTGTTTCTGATGATGACGATGTCAAAGTTTACCCCACGTGAGCCTTTTGACTTTTCTCAGCCTGCAGCTTGGCCCACATGGCGTCAGCGGTTTCAGCGCTTCAGGATTGCATCCAAACTGAACAAGGAGAGTGGTGAAGTACAAGTTAATTCTCTTTTATATTCTATGGGGAAAGATGTAGAGCCAGTGTTCAATGCTTTTACTTTCCAAGAAGGGGACGAAGTTAACTTTGATATAGTTATGGATAAACTCAGTGCCCACTTTGTGCCCAAAAGAAACGTGATTCATGAGAGAGCTTGTTTTCACAAACGTAATCAGCGTGTGGGAGAATCTGTGGAGTCATTTGTGCGCAGCCTGTATGAATTAGCTGAATTCTGTGAGTTTGGTGTTGCTAAAGAAGAGCAAATCAGAGACAGAATAGTCATAGGAAGTGCAGATGCTGAAGTCTCCCTGAAGCTGCAGTTAGAGCCTGATTTAACGTTAGACGGGGCTATTAGGATGGCCCGCCAGAGTGAACTGGTGAAAAAGCAAAGTGCTGATCTGAGGTCTGAGAGTATTGTGGATGAAGTGCAACAGTCTAGGAAAATTACTAGTGAAAGGCACAGTGTGAGCGGTAGATCTAAAGTACTGGAAAGGCCTAGAAGTGGATGGGCGCAACATGGCCGATGCACACGGTGCTACCGGGCTCATGATCAGAGTGCTATATGCCCGGCCAGAGATAAAAGATGCAGAAAATGTAACAGAATAGGCCATTTTGAAGTGGTGTGTAAAACTGAATACATTAAGGAGATGCAGGTGGACAGTGACCAGGAGGGTCAGGAAGTGTCTTTTGTGGGGTCTGTTGTGGAACGGACAAGCTCAGAGGAAGATTGGAAAGTTACCTTTACTGTAATGGGAGCCAATGTTGATTTTAAGATTGACACAGGAGCTGATATCACTGTAATGTCTTTTGCTGAATTTATGAAACTGCCTCGACAGCCCCAGCTGGCGAAGGTTACTACAAATGTTCATAGTCCTGGTGGCCGCATTGATTGTGTGGGGAAATTTCTTGCCAGCTGTGAGTACAAACAAAGGAAGTTCACCATGTGGGTGCATGTGATCCGAGGTCAGTGTGTTAACAATTTATTGAGCAGAAAAGCAGCCTGTGACTTGGGCCTCGTGGCCAGAGTGAATGAGATCTCTGAAGATATGTTTGGCGAGTTGGGCCTACTGAGCTGCAAACCTGTCCGTATAGCACTTAAAAGTGACGCAGTCCCGTACAGTATTTCTACTCCTCGTAGAATTCCGTTCCCGCTCATGCCTCAAGTGGAGAAAGAGCTCATGCGCATGAAGTCTATGGGGGTTATTGAAGAGGTTGTTGAAGCAACTGATTGGTGTGCCCCCATTGTTCCAGTTGCAAAGAAAAACGGAAAGGTGCGCATCTGTGTGGACCTGAAAAGGTTGAATGAGGCAGTGAAGAGGGAGAGATTTGTGTTGCCGACACTGGAAGATATAGCCCCGAAGTTGGCTGGGGCGAAGTTCTTTTCCACATTAGACGCTTCTAGCAGCTTTTGGCAGATCCCCCTGGATCCAAAGTGCCGCAAACTGACTACCTTTATCACTCCGGTAGGTCGGTTCTGTTTCTGCAGACTTCCCTTTGGGATATCCTCCGCTCCTGAGATCTTTCAGAGGGAAATGAGTTCTCTCCTGAGTGGCCACGTGGGCACAGCAGTCGTCATGGACGACATTCTAGTGTATGGGTCTACAGTGGAGGAGCATGATCAGCGTTTGAGTTGTGTGCTGCAGGCTATCAAAGAGTCTGGGCTGAAGCTGAATAAAGAAAAATGTCATTTTAGGAAAACTGAATTATGCTACTTTGGGCATATCATCAACGGGGATGGCATCAAGCCGGACCCCGAGAAAATTCGGGCTATCGAACAGATGAAAAGCCCTTCTGATGTACATGAGCTGAGACAGATATTGGGCCTTGTAAATTACGTGGGCAAGTTTCTTCCAGATTTATCTACAGTTTTGCACCCTATCACAGAGTTGCTTAAGAAAGATGTTGCCTGGGTCTGGGGACCCTCACAAGAAAAAGCGTTCCTGCATGCTAAGTCCCTGCTGGGGTCTGCCCCAGTGCTGGGGTTCTACGACCCTTCAAAAAAGACTGTGGTTAGTGCTGATGCAAGCAGTTATGGGTTGGGGGCTGCACTCCTGCAGCTGAATGACAACAAACTACAGCCCATCGCCTACTGTTCCCGCACACTGACGGCTGCGGAGTCAAAATACGCTCAAATTGAGAAAGAGTGCCTGGCTGCAGTTTGGGCCTGTGAGCGCTTTCAGCGTTATCTAGTGGGTTTGGAGAAATTTAGTCTGGAAACTGACCACAAACCGCTAGTCCCTCTTATCAATTCTTATGACATCGACAAAACACCCTTGAGATGCCAGAGACTTTTAATGAGACTGCTCAGGTTCAATGTTCAGGCAGTGCATGTGCCGGGGAAGCAGCTGGTTGTGGCAGATACACTGTCCAGGCTCCCGCTGGCTGCTGCTGAAGAATCCTCCACAGAGTCGGATGTAAAAGTGTATGTTGATTCTGTTCTGGCCTCTAAGTCCATTTCTTCAAGGAAACTGGAAGAGATAAAGAAAGAGACATATTTGGACACAGATCTGCAAGAAGTTATAAGGTACATAAGAGATGGCTGGCCCGAGAGCCGGGCAGCCTGGATGTCTTTAAATGCTTACCAGCCAGAGAGGTCGCAGCTCACGGAGCTGGAGGGGTTGGTGCTGTTCCAAGACCGTATTGTAATTCCTGTCAGCATGAGGAAGGAGATGTTAAACAGGATTCACGATGGCCACTTAGGCATTACAAAGTGCAGAGAAAGAGCAGCTACAGCTGTGTGGTGGCCTGGGATCAGCTCCGACATTGCAAATCACGTGTCTAAATGTGCCTTTTGCCGGGAACGCCGGCCTACTCAGAGAAGGGAGCCCTTAATGTCTACTCCGCTGCCTGCGGGGCCGTGGCAGAAAATAGCTGCTGATTTGTGCGAACTGCACGGGAAAAAGTTTCTTGTTGTTATCGACTACTATTCCAGGTATTTGGAAATAGCACCCCTGAATGATATCACAAGTCAGGCCGTTATCATTCGCCTGAAGAGCTTGTTCGCCCGCTGGGGCATTCCAATGGAGCTGGTGAGTGATAATGGCATGCAGTTCGCTTCTACAGAGTTCAGTGCTTTCAGCAGGGAATATGATTTTGTACATTCCACGTCAAGTCCACATTATCCGCAGGCCAACGGAATGGCTGAAAGGGCAGTTCAAACAACAAAATTCATTCTAAAGCAATCTGAACCGTACCTAGCCCTCTTGTCATACAGGGCGACGCCCATTCAAGCCACCGGGTTTAGCCCGGCACAGCTGATGCTAGGACGCCAGATTCGCACCACTTTACCCTCAGTGGGTGTCTTCAAGCCGCCTGGCCCTGTTCCTCGGGACGAAGTCCTTAGGAGGGATGAAGAGGCCAAAAAGGGTTATCGTTTCTTCTACGACAGGAGACATTCTGTCAGGCCTTTACAGGAACTGAAAGCGGGCCAAAGTGTCAGAATTAAACTGGATGATGAGAAGAAATGGAAGACGCCTGCTACGGTAGTGGGCCGCTCTCCAGAACCAAGGTCTTACACAGTCCTTACAGAGGGAGGGACGGTTACACGCCGTAACCGAAGACATCTTCAGCCTGTACCTGAGAGTCTGGAACCGGATACCTCAGTACCACCGCCGGTGGGATCCCCTGTTCTAAGAGAGGTGCCTTCCCCTCAGCAAGATCATAGCGGGGATATATCTTTGCCTCCAGCAGACTCTTGTTCACCATCTTCTGTATCAGAGGACAGTTCATGCAAAGTTACATCAAGCGGAAGAGTGGTGAGGCTTCCGGCCCGATACAGGGACTGACTTTAGCTAGAACAGTGACCGGAAGTATGGGCAGAATAATCCCATGGTCACTGTGGACTAGGGTAGTCTACCCCGATGTCCAAGTCAGGATGTAATTTATTTGTTCATGTTTTCTAATCTATCCGTTTTTATAATGTTCTAAAACAAAATGTTGTTGTATACCCTGTTGGTGTACCTTGTTATTTAATATATGCGAATGTATGCTTTGCCTTTGAAAAAGGGGAAGATGTGATGATAGCAGGATGTGATGTCACTAGCATGTGGGCGGGGCTTAGGTCCGGTGTCTGTGTCGCAGTTAGTTTAGTACAATCAACCTGTCTGGATGTGTATTGCTATGCTCTGTAATAAAATAGAGTTGTACCATCATTGCTGTGTCCTGCATATGTCCTGCATCTCATGACAGCGACCACTAAGGCACTGCACACAACCACTAGATCACTGTGAGCCTGAGTGTGCAATGAGGACTACTGAGGCACTGCACACACTACCACTATATGACTGGGATCCTGAGTGTGTAATGGGGACAAATGAGGCACTGCACACACTACCACTAGATGATTGTGAGTCTGAGTGTGTAATACTGAGGCACTGCACACACTACCACTAGATGACTGTGAGTCTGAGTGTGTAATACTGAGGCACTACACACACTACCACTAGATGACTGTGAGTCTGAGTGTGTAATACTGAGAAACTGCACACACTACCACTAGATGACTGTGAGTCTGAGTGTGTAATACTGAGAAACTGCACACACTACCACTAGATGACTGTGAGTCTGAGTGTGTAATACTGAGAAACTGCACACACTACCACTAGATGACTGAGTCTGAGTGTGTAATACTGAGGAACTGCACACACTACCACTAGATGACTGTGAGTCTGAGTGTGTAATACTGAGGAACTGCACACACTACCACTAGATGACTGAGTCTGAGTGTGTAATACTAAGGAACTGCACACACTACCACTAGATGACTGTGAGTCAGAGTGTGTAATACTGAGAAACTGCACATACTACCACTAGATGACTGTGAGTCTGAGCGTGTAATACTGAGAAATTGCATACACTACCACTAGATGACTGTGAGTCTGAGTGTGTAATACTGAGGAACTGCACACACTACCACTAGATGACTGAGTATGAGTGTGTAATACTAAGGAACTGCACACACTACCACTAGATGACTTTGAGTCTGAGTGTGTAATACTGAGAAACTGCACATACTACCACTAGATGACTGTGAGTCTGAGTGTGTAATACTGAGAAACTGCACACACTACCACTAGATGACTGTGAGTCTGAGTGTGTAATACTGAGAAACTGCACACACTACCACTAGATGACTGTGAGTCTGAGTGTGTAATATTGAGGCACTACACACACTACCACTAGATGACTGTGAGTCTGAGTGTGTAATACTGAGAAACTGCACACACTACCACTAGATGACTGTGAGTCTGAGTGTGTAATACTGAGGCACTGCACACACTACCACTAGATGACTGTGAGTCTGAGTGTGTAATACTGAGGCACTACACACACTACCACTAGATCCCTGTGAGACCGAGTGTGTAATGGGAACCACTGAGGCACTGCACAAAATCCACTAGATCACTGTGAGCCTGAGTGTGTAATGGGGACCACTGAGGCACTGCACACACTACCACTAGATGACTGTGAGCCTTAATGTGTGTACTGAGGACCACTGAGGCACTGCACACACTACCACTAGATGACTGTGAGCCTTAATGTGTGTATTGAGGACCACTGAGGCACTGCACACACTACCACTAGATGACTGTGAGCCTGAGTGTGTAATACTGAGAAACTGCACACACTACAACTAGATGACTGTGAGTCTGAGTGTGTAATACTGAGGAACTGCAAACACTTCCACTAGATGACTGTGTGTCTGAGTGTGTAATACTTACGAACTGCAAAACCCTACCACTAGATGACAGTGAGTCTGAGTGTGTAATACTGAGAAACTGCACACACTACCACTAGATGACTGTGAGTCTGAGTGTGTAACTGAGAAACTGCACAAACTACCACTAGATAACAGAGTCTGAGTGTATATTGGGGACCACTGAGGCACTGCACACACTACCAATAGATGACTGTGAGCCTGAGTGTGTAATGGGGACCACTGAGGCACTGCACACACTACCACTAGATGACTGTGAGCCTGAGTGTGTAATACTGAGAAACTGCACACACTACCACTAGATGACTGTGAGTCTGAGTGTGTAATACTGAGGAACTGCACACACTACCACTAGATGACAGTGAGTCTGAGTGTGTAATACTGAGAAACTGCACACACTACCACTAGATGACTGTGAGTCTGAGTGTGTAATACTGAGAAACTGCACAAACTACCACTAGATGACAGAGTCTGAGTGTATATTGGGGACCACTGAGGCACTGCACACACTACCAATAGATGACTGTGAGCCTGAGTGTGTAATGGGGACCACTGAGGCACTGCACACACTACCACTAGATGACTGTGAGCCTGAGTGTGTAATACTGAGAAACTGCACACACTACCACTAGATGACTGTGAGTCTGAGTGTGTAATACTGAGGAACTGCACACACTACCACTAGATGACAGTGAGTCTGAGTGTGTAATACTGAGAAACTGCACACACTACCACTAGATGACTGTGAGTCTGAGTGTGTAATACTGAGAAACTGCACAAACTACCACTAGATGACAGAGTCTGAGTGTATATTGGGGACCACTGAGGCACTGCACACACTACCAATAGATGACTGTGAGCCTGAGTGTGTAATGGGGACCACTAAGGCACTGCACACACTACCACTAGATGACTGTGAGCCTAAATGTGTGTAATGGGAACCACTGAGGCACGGCACGCACTGCCACTAGATGACTGTAAGTCTGAGTGTGTAATACTGAGAAACTGCACACACTACCACTAGATGACAGATTCTGAGTGTATATTGGGGAACACTGAGGCACTGCACACACTACCACTAGATCCCTGTGAGCCTGAGTGTGGAATGGGAACCACTGAGGCACTGCACACACTACCATGAGATGACTGTGAGCCTTAATGTGTGTAATGAGGACCACTGAGGCACTGCACACACTACCACTAGATCCCTGTGAGCCTGAGTGTGAAATGGGGACCACTGAGGGACTGCACACACTACCACTAGATGACTGTGAGCCTTAATGTGTGTAATGAGGACCACTGAGGCACTGCACACACTACCACTAGATGACTGTGAGCCTGAGTGTGTAATGGGGACCACTGAGGCACTGCACACACTACCAGTAGATCCCTGTGAGCCTGAGTGTGTAATGGGGACCACTAAGGCAGGGCACAAAATCCAATAGATCACTGGGATCCTGAGTGTGTAATGGGGACCACTGAGGCACTGCACACACTACCACTATATGACTGAGATCCTGAGTGTGTAATGGGGACCACTGAGGCACTGCACACACTACCACTAGATGACTGGGATCCTGAGTGTGTAATGGGGACCACTGAGGCACTGCACACACTACCACTAGATGACTATGAGCCTGAGTGTGTAATGGGAACCACTGGGGCACTGCACACACTACCACTAGATGACTGTGAGCCTGAGTGTGTAATGGGAACCACTGAGGAACTGCCCACACAAACACTAGATGACTGAGAGCCTTAGTGTGTAATAGTAACAACTGAGGCACTGCACACACTACCACTAGATGACTTGGAGCCTGAGTGTGTAATGGGGATCAATGAGGCACTGCACACACTACCACTAGATGACTGTAAACCTGAGTGTGTAATGGGAACCACTGAGGCACTGCACACACTACCACTAGAAAACTTGGAGCCTGAGTGTGTAATGGGGACCACTGAGGCACTGCACAAACTACCACTAGATGACTGTGAGCCTGAGTGTGTAATGGGGGCCACTGAGGCACTGCACACACTACCACTAGATGACTGTGTGCCTAAGTGTGTAATGGGAACCACTGAGACACTGCACGCACTACCACTAGATGACTGAGAGCCTGAGTGTGTAATAAGGTCTAATAAGGCACTGCACACACTACCAGTAAATAAATGGGAGCCTGAGTGTGTAATGAGGACCACTGAGGCACTGCACACACTACCACTAGATCACTGTGAGTGTGCAACGAGGACCACTGAGGCACTGCACACACTACCACTATATGACTGGGATCCTGAGTGTGTAATGGGGACCACTGGGGCACTGCACACACTACCACTAGATCACTGTGAGACTGCATGTGTAATGGGGACCACTGAGGCACTGCACACACTACCACTAGATCACTGTGAGCCTGAGTGTGTAATGGCGACCACTAAGGCACTGCACACAACCACTAGATCACTGTGAGCCTGAGTGTGCAATGAGGACTACTGAGGCACTGCACACACTACCACTATATGACTGGGATCCTGAGTGTGTAATGGGGACAAATGAGGCACTGCACACACTACCACTAGATGATTGTGAGTCTGAGTGTGTAATACTGAGGCACTGCAAACACTACCACTAGATGACTGTGAGTCTGAGTGTGTAATACTGAGGCACTACACACACTACCACTAGATGACTGTGAGTCTGAGTGTGTAATACTGAGAAACTGCACACACTACCACTAGATGACTGTGAGTCTGAGTGTGTAATACTGAGAAACTGCACACACTACCACTAGATGACTGTGAGTCTGAGTGTGTAATACTGAGAAACTGCACACACTACCACTAGATGACTGAGTCTGAGTGTGTAATACTGAGGAACTGCACACACTACCACTAGATGACTGTGAGTCTGAGTGTGTAATACTGAGGAACTGCACACACTACCACTAGATGACTGAGTCTGAGTGTGTAATACTAAGGAACTGCACACACTACCACTAGATGACTGTGAGTCTGAGTGTGTAATACTGAGAAACTGCACATACTACCACTAGATGACTGTGAGTCTGAGTGTGTAATACTGAGGCACTACACACACTACCACTAGATGACTGTGAGTCTGAGTGTGTAATACTGAGAAACTGCACACACTACCACTAGATGACTGTGAGTCTGAGTGTGTAATACTGAGGCACTGCACACACTACCACTAGATGACTGTGAGTCTGAGTGTGTAATACTGAGGCACTACACACACTACCACTAGATCCCTGTGAGACCGAGTGTGTAATGGGAACCACTGAGGCACTGCACAAAATCCACTAGATCACTGTGAGCCTGAGTGTGTAATGGGGACCACTGAGGCACTGCACACACTACCACTAGATGACTGTGAGCCTTAATGTGTGTACTGAGGACCACTGAGGCACTGCACACACTACCACTAGATGACTGTGAGCCTTAATGTGTGTATTGAGGACCACTGAGGCACTGCACACACTACCACTAGATGACTGTGAGTCTGAGTGTGTAATACTGAGGAACTGCACACACTACCACTAGATGACTGTGAGTCTGAGTGTGTAATACTGAGGAACTGCACACACTACCATTAGATGACTGTGTGTCTGAGTGTGTAATACTGAGGAACTGCAAAACCCTACCACTAAATCAGTGTTTTTCAACCAGTGTGCCGTGGCACACTAGTGTGCCGAGAGAGATCCTCAGGTGTGCCACGGCAGACTGACAACAGTCTGACATTTTTTAAACTTTGCTTGTTTTTTACTCCCAGTGCAGGGGTAGTTTGTAGGAGGCATGGCATAACAGCACAATACATACAGTATGTGTGTGTTTGTGTGTATGTGTATATATATATGCTGTATTAGGCTACAATGTGTGATTTTTTTAAAATTTTGGGATGGTGGTGTGCCACAGGATTTTTTAATGTAAAGAAGTGTGCCACGGCAAAAAAAAGGTTAAAAATCACTGCACTAGATGACAGTGAGTCTGAGTGTGTAATACTGAGAAACTGCACACACTACCACTAGATGACTGTGAGTCTGAGTGTGTAACTGAGAAACTGCACAAACTACCACTAGATGACAGAGTCTGAGTGTATATTGGGGACCACTGAGGCACTGCACACTCTACCAATAGATGACTATGAGCCTGAGTGTGTAATGGGGACCACTTAGGCACTGCACACACTACCACTAGATGACTGTGAGCCTGAGTGTGTAATACTGAGAAACTGCACACACTACCACTAGATGACTGTGAGTCTGAGTGTGCAATACTGAGGAACTGCACACACTACCACTAGATGACTGTGAGTCTGAGTGTGTAATACTGAGGAACTGCACACACTACCACTAGATGACAGTGAGTCTGAGTGTGTAATACTGAGAAACTGCACACACTACTACTAGATGACTGTGAGTCTGAGTGTGTAATACTGAGAAACTGCACAAACTACCACTAGATGACAGAGTCTGAGTGTATATTGGGGACCACTGAGGCACTGCACACACTACCAATAGATGACTGTGAGCCTGAGTGTGTAATGGGGACCACTGAGGCACTGCACACACTACCACTAGATGACTGTGAGCCTAAATGTGTGTAATGGGAACCACTGAGGCACTGCACGCACTACCACTAGATGACTGTAAGTCTGAGTGTGTAATACTGAGAAACTGCACACACTACCACTAGATGACAGAGTCTGAGTGTATATTGGGGAACACTGAGGCACTGCACACACTACCACTAGATCACTGTGAGCCTGAGTGTGGAATGGGAACCACTGAGGCACTGCACACACTACCATGAGATGACTGTGAGCCTTAATGTGTGTAATGAGGACCACTGAGGCACTGCACACACTACCATGAGATGCCTGTGAGCCTTAATGTGTGTAATGAGGACCACTGAGGCACTGCACACACTACCACTAGATGACTGTGTGCCTAAGTGTGTAATGGGAACCACTGAGACACTGCACGCACTACCACTAGATGACTGAGAGCCTGAGTGTGTAATAAGGTCCAATAAGGCACTGCACATACTACCAGTAAATAAATGGGAGCCTGAGTGTGTAATGAGGACCACTGAGGCACTGCACACACTACCACTAGATCACTGTGAGTGTGCAACGAGGACCACTGAGGCACTGCACACACTACCACTATATGACTGGGATCCTGAGTGTGTAATGGGGACAAATGAGGCACTGCACACACTACCACTAGATGATTGTGAGTCTGAGTGTGTAATACTGAGGCACTGCACACACTACCACTAGATGACTGTGAGTCTGAGTGTGTAATACTGAGGCACTACACACACTACCACTAGATGACTGTGAGTCTGAGTGTGTAATTCTGAGAAACTGCACACACTACCACTAGATGACTGTGAGTCTGAGTGTGTAATACTGAGAAACTGCACACACTACCACTAGATGACTGTGAGTCTGAGTGTGTAATACTGAGAAACTGCACACACTACCACTAGATGACTGAGTCTGAGTGTGTAATACTGAGGAACTGCACACACTACCACTAGATGACTGTGAGTCTGAGTGTGTAATACTGAGGAACTGCACACACTACCACTAGATGACTGAGTCTGAGTGTGTAATACTAAGGAACTGCACACACTACCACTAGATGACTGTGAGTCAGAGTGTGTAATACTGAGAAACTGCACATACTACCACTAGATGACTGTGAGTCTGAGTGTGTAATACTGAGAAATTGCATACACTACCATTAGATGACTGTGAGTCTGAGTGTGTAATACTGAGGAACTGCACACACTACCACTAGATGACTGAGTATGAGTGTGTAATACTAAGGAACTGCACACACTACCACTAGATGACTTTGAGTCTGAGTGTGTAATACTGAGAAACTGCACATACTACCACTAGATGACTGTGAGTCTGAGTGTGTAATACTGAGAAACTGCACACACTACCACTAGATGACTGTGAGTCTGAGTGTGTAATACTGAGAAACTGCACACACTACCACTTGATGACTGTGAGTCTGAGTGTGTAATATTGAGGCACTACACACACTACCACTAGATGACTGTGAGTCTGAGTGTGTAATACTGAGAAACTGCACACACTACCACTAGATGACTGTGAGTCTGAGTGTGTAATACTGAGGCACTGCACACACTACCACTAGATGACTGTGAGTCTGAGTGTGTAATACTGAGGCACTACACACACTACCACTAGATCCCTGTGAGACCGAGTGTGTAATGGGAACCACTGAGGCACTGCACAAAATCCACTAGATCACTGTGAGCCTGAGTGTGTAATGGGGACCACTGAGGCACTGCACACACTACCACTAGATGACTGTGAGCCTTAATGTGTGTACTGAGGACCACTGAGGCACTGCACACACTACCACTAGATGACTGTGAGACTTAATGTGTGTATTGAGAACCACTGAGGCACTGCACACACTACCACTAGATGACTGTGAGCCTGAGTGTGTAATACTGAGAAACTGCACACACTACCACTAGATGACTGTGAGTCTGAGTGTGTAACTGAGAAACTGCACAAACTACCACTAGATAACAGAGTCTGAGTGTATATTGGGGACCACTGAGGCACTGCACACACTACCAATAGATGACTGTGAGCCTGAGTGTGTAATGGGGACCACTGAGGCACTGCACACACTACCACTAGATGACTGTGAGCCTGAGTGTGTAATACTGAGAAACTGCACACACTACCACTAGATGACTGTGAGTCTGAGTGTGTAATACTGAGGAACTGCACACACTACCACTAGATGACAGTGAGTCTGAGTGTGTAATACTGAGGAACTGCACACACTACCACTAGATGACAGTGAGTCTGAGTGTGTAATACTTGCGAACTGCAAAACCCTACCACTAGATGACAGTGAGTCTGAGTGTGTAATACTGAGAAACTGCACACACTACCACTAGATGACTGTGAGTCTGAGTGTGTAACTGAGAAACTGCACAAACTACCACTAGATAACAGAGTCTGAGTGTATATTGGGGACCACTGAGGCACTGCACACACTTCCAATAGATGACTGTGAGCCTGAGTGTGTAATGGGGACCACTGAGGCACTGCACACACTACCACTAGATGACTGTGAGCCTGAGTGTGTAATACTGAGAAACTGCACACACTACCACTAGATGACTGTGAGTCTGAGTGTGTAATACTGAGGAACTGCACACACTACCACTAGATGACAGTGAGTCTGAGTGTGTAATACTGAGAAACTGCACACACTACCACTAGATGACTGTGAGTCTGAGTGTGTAATACTGAGAAACTGCACAAACTACCACTAGATGACAGAGTCTGAGTGTATATTGGGGACCACTGAGGCACTGCACACACTACCATGAGATGACTGTGAGCCTTAATGTGTGTAATGAGGACCACTGAGGCACTGCACACACTACCACTAGATGACTGTGAGAATAAATGTGTGTAATGGGAACCACTGAGGCACTGCACGCACTACCACTAGATGACTGTAAGTCTGAGTGTGTAATACTGAGAAACTGCACACACTACCACTAGATGACAGAGTCTGAGTGTATATTGGGGAACACTGAGGCACTGCACACACTACCACTAGATCACTGTGAGCCTGAGTGTGTAATGGGAACCACTGAGGCACTGCACACACTACCATGAGATGACTGTGAGCCTTAATATGTGTAATGAGGACCACCGAGGCACTGCACACACTACCACTAGATCCCTGTGAGCCTGAGTGTGAAATGGGGACCACTGAGGCACTGCACACACTACCACTAGATGACTGTAAGCTTGAGTGTGTAATAAGGTCCAATAAGGCACTGCACACATTACCAGTAAATTAATGGGAGACTGAGTGTGCAATGAGGATCACTAAGACACTGCACATACTACCACTAGATGACTGTGAGCTTTAATGTGTGTAATGAGGACCACTGAGGGACTGCACACACTACCACTAGATGACTGTGAGCCTTAATGTGTGTAATGAGGACCACTGAGGCACTGCACACACTACCACTAGATGACTGTGAGCCTGAGTGTGTAATGGGGACCACTGAGGCACTGCACACACTACCAGTAGATCCCTGTGAGCCTGAGTGTGTAATGGGGACCACTAAGGCAGGGCACAAAATCCAATAGATCACTGGGATCCTGAGTGTGTAATGGGGACCACTGAGACACTGCACACACTACCACTAGATGACTGGGATCCTGAGTGTGTAATGGGGACCACTGAGGCACTACACACACTACCACTAGATCCCTGTGAGACCGAGTGTGTAATGGGAACCACTGAGGCACTGCACAAAATCCACTAGATCACTGTGAGCCTGAGTGTGTAATGGGGACCACTGAGGCACTGCACACACTACCACTAGATGACTGTGAGCCTTAATGTGTGTACTGAGGACCACTGAGGCACTGCACACACTACCACTAGATGACTGTGAGCCTTAATGTGTGTATTGAGGACCACTGAGGCACTGCACACACTACCACTAGATGACTGTGAGCCTGAGTGTGTAATACTGAGAAACTGCACACACTACAACTAGATGACTGTGAGTCTGAGTGTGTAATACTGAGGAACTGCACACACTTCCACTAGATGACTGTGTGTCTGAGTGTGTAATACTTACGAACTGCAAAACCCTACCACTAGATGACAGTGAGTCTGAGTGTGTAATACTGAGAAACTGCACACACTACCACTAGATGACTGTGAGTCTGAGTGTGTAACTGAGAAACTGCACAAACTACCACTAGATAACAGAGTCTGAGTGTATATTGGGGACCACTGAGGCACTGCACACACTACCAATAGATGACTGTGAGCCTGAGTGTGTAATGGGGACCACTGAGGCACTGCACACACTACCACTAGATGACTGTGAGCCTGAGTGTGTAATACTGAGAAACTGCACCACACACTACCACTAGATGACTGTGAGTCTGAGTGTGTAATACTGAGGAACTGCACACACTACCACTAGATAACAGTGAGTCTGAGTGTGTAATACTGAGAAACTGCACACACTACCACTAGATGACTGTGAGTCTGAGTGTGTAATACTGAGAAACTGCACAAACTACCACTAGATGACAGAGTCTGAGTGTATATTGGGGACCACTGAGGCACTGCACACACTACCATGAGATGACTGTGAGCCTTAATGTGTGTAATGAGGACCACTGAGGCACTGCACACACTACCACTAGATGACTGTGAGAATAAATGTGTGTAATGGGAACCAATGAGGCACTGCACGCACTACCACTAGATGACTGTAAGTCTGAGTGTGTAATACTGAGAAACTGCACACACTACCACTAGATGACAGAGTCTGAGTGTATATTGGGGAACACTGAGGCACTGCACACACTACCACTAGATCACTGTGAGCCTGAGTGTGTAATGGGAACCACTGAGGCACTGCACACACTACCATGAGATGACTGTGAGCCTTAATATGTGTAATGAGGACCACCGAGGCACTGCACACACTACCACTAGATCCCTGTGAGCCTGAGTGTGAAATGGGGACCACTGAGGCACTGCACACACTACCACTAGATGACTGTAAGCTTGAGTGTGTAATAAGGTCCAATAAGGCACTGCACACATTACCAGTAAATTAATGGGAGACTGAGTGTGCAATGAGGATCACTAAGACACTGCACATACTACCACTAGATGACTGTGAGCTTTAATGTGTGTAATGAGGACCACTGAGGGACTGCACACACTACCACTAGATGACTGTGAGCCTTAATGTGTGTAATGAGGACCACTGAGGCACTGCACACACTACCACTAGATGACTGTGAGCCTGAGTGTGTAATGGGGACCACTGAGGCACTGCACACACTACCAGTAGATCCCTGTGAGCCTGAGTGTGTAATGGGGACCACTAAGGCAGGGCACAAAATCCAATAGATCACTGGGATCCTGAGTGTGTAATGGGGACCACTGAGACACTGCACACACTACCACTAGATGACTGGGATCCTGAGTGTGTAATGGGGACCACTGAGGCACTGCACACACTACCACTAGATGACTGGGATCCTGAGTGTGTAATGGGGACCACTGAGGCACTGCACACACTACCACTAGATGACTATGAGCCTGAGTGTGTAATGGGGACCACTGGGGCACTGCACACACTACCACTAGATGACTGTGAGCCTGAGTGTGTAATGGGAACCACTGAGGAACTGCCCACACAAACACTAGATGACTGAGAGCCTTAGTGTGTAATAGTAACAACCGAGGCACTGCACACACTACCACTAGATGACTTGGAGCCTGAGTGTGTAATGGGGATCACTGAGGCACTGCACACACTACCACTAGATGACTGTAAACCTGAGTGTGTAATGGGAACCACTGAGGCACTGCACACACTACCACTAGAAAACTTAGAGCCTGAGTGTGTAATGGGGACCACTGAGGCACTGCACAAACTACCACTAGATGACTGTGAGCCTGAGTGTGTAATGGGGGCCACTGAGGCACTGCACACACTACCACTAGATGACTGTGTGCCTAAGTGTGTAATGGGAACCACTGAGACACTGCACGCACTACCACTAGATGACTGAGTGCCTGAGTGTGTAATAAGGTCCAATAAGGCACTGCACACACTACCAGTAAATAAATGGGAGCCTGAGTGTGTAATGAGGACCACTGAGGCACTGCACACACTACCACTAGATCACTGTGAGTGTGCAACGAGGACCAGTGAGGCACTGCACACACTACCACTATATGACTGGGATCCTGAGTGTGTAATGGGGACCACTGGGGCACTGCACACACTACCACTAGATCACTGTGAGACTGCGTGTGTAATGGGGACCACTGATGCACTGCACACACTACCACTAGATCACTGTGAGCCTGAGTGTGTAATGGTGACCACTAAGGCACTGCACACAACCACTAGATCACTGTGAGCCTGAGTGTGCAATGAGGACTACTGAGGCACTGCACACACTACCACTATAAGACTGGGATCTTGAGTGTGTAATGGGGACAAATGAGGCACTGCACACACTACCACTAGATGATTGTGAGCCTGAGTGTTTAATGGGAGTGACTGAGGCACTGTACACACTACCACTAGATGACTGTGAGCCTCATTGTGTAATGGGAACCACTGAAGAACTGCAAACACTACTAATAGATGACTGTGAGCCTGAGTGTGTAATGGGAACCACTGATGCACTGCACACACAACCACTAAATGACTGTGAGCCTGGATGTGTAATGGGGACCACTGAGGCACTGCACACACTACCACGAGATGACTGTGAGCCTTAATGTGTGTAATGAGGACCACTGAGGCACTGCACACACTACCACTAGATAACTGTGAGCCTGAGTGTGTAATGGGGACCACTGAGGCACTGCATACACTACCACTAGATGACTGTGAGCCTGAGTGTGTAATGGGGACCACTGAGGCACTGCACACACTACCACTAGATGCCTGTGAGCCTGAGTGTGTAATGGGAACCACTGAGGCAATGCACAAAATCCAATAGATCACTGTGAGCCTGAGTGTCTAATGGGGACAACTGAGGCACTGCACACACTACCACTAGATGACTGTGAGCCTGAGTGTGTAATAGTAACCACTGAGACACTGCACACACTACCACTAGATAACTGTAATACTGAGCTTGTCATGGGAACCACTGAGGAACTGCCCACACTACCACTAGATGACTGGGATCCTGATTGTGTAATGGGGACCACTGAGGCACTGCACACACTACCACTAGATGACTATGAGCCTGAGTGTGTAATGGGAACTACTGAGGCACTGCACACACTACCACTAGATGACTGGGATCCTGAGTGTGTAATGGGAACCACTGAGGCACTGCACTCACTATCACTAGATAACTGAGAGCCTGAGTGTATAATGGGAAACACTGAGGAACTGCACACAGTACCACTAGATGACTGTGAGCCTGAGTGTGTAATAGTAACCACTGAGACAGTGCACACACTACCACTAGATAACTGTAATACTGAGCTTGTCATGGGAACCACTGAGGAACTGCCCACACTACCACTAGATGACTGGGATCCTGAGTGTGTAATGGGGACCACTGAGGCACTGCACACACTACCACTAGATGACTATGAGCCTGAGTGTGTAATGGGAACTACTGAGGCACTGCACTCACTACCACTAGATGACTGGGATCCTAAGTGTGTAATGGGAACCACTGAGGCACTGCACACACTATCACTAGATAACTGAGAGCCTGAGTGTATAATGGGAAACACTGAGGAACTGCACACAGTACCACTAGATGACTGTGAGCCTGAGTATGTAATAGTAACCACTGAGACAGTGCACACACTCCCACTAGATAACTGTAATACTGAGCTTGTCATGGGAACCACTGAGGAACTGCCCACACAACCACTAGATGACTGAGAGCCTTAGTGTGTAATAGTAACCACTGAGGCACTGCACACGCTATCACTAGATAACTGAGAGCCTTAGTGTGTAATGGGGACCACTGAGGCACTGCACACACTACCACTAGATGACTTAGAGCCTGAATGTGTAATAGTAACCACTGAGGCACTGCACACGCTATCACTAGATAACTGAGAGCCTGAGTGTTTCATGGGAACCACTGAAGAACTGCCCACACAACCACTAGATGACTGTGAGCCTGAGTGTGTAATACTGAGAAACTGCACACACTACCACTAGATGACTGTGAGTCTGAGTGTGTAATACTGAGGAACTGCACACACTACCACTAGTTGACTGTGAGTCTGAGTGTGTAATGGGGACCACTGAGGCACTGCACACACTACCACTAGATGACTATGAGCCTGAGTGTGTAATGGGAACTACTGAGGCACTGCACACACTACCACTAGATGACTGGGATCCTGAGTGTGTAATGGGAACCACTGAGGCACTGCACTCACTATCACTAGATAACTGAGAGCCTGAGTGTATAATGGGAAACACTGAGGAACTGCACACAGTACCACTAGATGACTGTGAGCCTGAGTGTGTAATAGTAACCACTGAGACAGTGCACACACTACCACTAGATAACTGTAATACTGAGCTTGTCATGGGAACCACTGAGGAACTGCCCACACTACCACTAGATGACTGGGATCCTGAGTGTGTAATGGGGACCACTGAGGCACTGCACACACTACCACTAGATGACTATGAGCCTGAGTGTGTAATGGGAACTACTGAGGCACTGCACTCACTACCACTAGATGACTGGGATCCTAAGTGTGTAATGGGAACCACTGAGGCACTGCACACACTATCACTAGATAACTGAGAGCCTGAGTGTATAATGGGAAACACTGAGGAACTGCACACAGTACCACTAGATGACTGTGAGCCTGAGTATGTAATAGTAACCACTGAGACAGTGCACACACTCCCACTAGATAACTGTAATACTGAGCTTGTCATGGGAACCACTGAGGAACTGCCCACACAACCACTAGATGACTGAGAGCCTTAGTGTGTAATAGTAACCACTGAGGCACTGCACACGCTATCACTAGATAACTGAGAGCCTGAGTGTGTAATGGGGACCACTGAGGCACTGCACACACTACCACTAGATGACTTAGAGCCTGAATGTGTAATAGTAACCACTGAGGCACTGCACACGCTATCACTAGATAACTGAGAGCCTGAGTGTTTCATGGGAACCACTGAAGAACTGCCCACACAACCACTAGATGACTGTGAGCCTGAGTGTGTAATACTGAGAAACTGCACACACTACCACTAGATGACTGTGAGCCTGAGTGTCTAATGGGGACAACTGAGGCACTGCATACACTACCACTAGATGACTGGGATCCTGAGTGTGTAATGGGGACTACTGAGGCACTGCACACACTACCACTAGATGACTGTAATACTGAGCTTGTCATGGGAACCACTGAGGAACTGCCCACACTACCACTAGATGACTGGGATCCTGATTGTGTAATGGGGACCACTGAGGCACTGCACACACTACCACTAGATGACTATGAGCCTGAGTGTGTAATGGGAACTACTGGGGCACTGCACACACTACCACTAGATGACTGGGATCCTGAGTGTGTAATGGGAACCACTGAGGCACTGCACACACTATCACTAGATAACTGAGAGCCTGAGTGTATAATGGGAAACACTGAGGAACTGCACACAGTACCACTAGATGACTGTGAGCCTGAGTGTGTAATAGTAACCACTGAGACAGTGCACACACTACCACTAGATAACTGTAATACTGAGCTTGTCATGGGAACCACTGAGGAACTGCCCACACTACCACTAGATGACTGGGATCCTGAGTGTGTAATGGGGACCACTGAGGCACTGCACACACTACCACTAGATGACTATGAGCCGGAGTGTGTAATGGGAACTACTGAGGCACTGCACTCACTACCACTAGATGACTGGGATCCTGAGTGTGTAATGGGAACCACTGAGGCACTGCACACACTATCACTAGATAACTGAGAGCCTGAGTGTATAATGGGAAACACTGAGGAACTGCACACAGTACCACTAGATGACTGTGAGCCTGAGTGTGTAATAGTAACCACTGAGACAGTGCACACACTACCACTAGATAACTGAAATACTGAGCTTGTCATGGGAACCACTGAGGAACTGCCCACACAACCACTAGATGACTGAGAGCCTTAGTGTGTAATAGTAACCACTGAGGCACTGCACACGCTATCACTAGATAACTGAGAGCCTGAGTGTGTAATGGGGACCACTGAGGCACTGCACACACTACCACTAGATGACTTAGAGCCTGAATGTGTAATAGTAACCACTGAGGCACTGCACACGCTATCACTAGATAACTGAGAGCCTGAGTGTTTCATGGGAACCACTGAAGAACTGCCCACACAACCACTAGATGACTGTGAGCCTGAGTGTGTAATACTGAGAAACTGCACACACTACCACTAGATGACTGTGAGTCTGAGTGTGTAATACTGAGGAACTGCACACACTACCACTAGATGACTGTGAGTCTGAGTGTGTAATACTGAGGAACTGCACACACTACCACTAGATGACAGTGAGTCTGAGTGTGTAATACTGAGAAACTGCACACACTACCACTAGATGACTGTGAGTCTGAGTGTGTAATACTGAGAAACTGCACAAACTACCACTAGATGACAGAGTCTGAGTGTATATTGGGGACCACTGAGGCACTGCACACACTACCAATAGATGACTGTGAGACTGAGTGTGTAATGGGGACCACTGAGGCACTGCACACACTACCACTAGATGACTGTGAGCCTAAATGTGTGTAATGGGAACCACTGAGGCACTGCACGCACTACCACTAGATGACTGTAAGTCTGAGTGTGTAATACTGAGAAACTGCACACACTACCACTAGATGACAGAGTCTGAGTGTATATTGGGGAACACTGAGGCACTGCACACACTACCACTAGATCACTGTGAGCCTGAGTGTGGAATGGGAACCACTGAGGCACTGCACACACTACCATGAGATGACTGTGAGCCTTAATGTGTGTAATGAGGACCACTGAGGCACTGCACACACTACCACTAGATCACTGTGAGCCTGAGTGTGGAATGGGAACCACTGAGGCACTGCACACACTACCATGAGATGACTGTGAGCCTTAATGTGTGTAATGAGGACAACTGAGGCACTGCACACACTACCACTAGATTCCTGTGAGCCTGAGTGTGAAATGGGGACCACTGAGGCACTGCACACACTACCACTAGATGACTGTAAGCCTGAGTGTGTAATAAGGTCCAATAAGGCACTGCACACACTACCAGTAAATTAATGGGAGACTGAGTGTGCAATGAGGATCACTAAGACACTGCACATACTACCACTAGATGACTGTGAGCTTTAATGTGTGTAATGAGGACCACTGAGGGGCTGCACACACTACCACTAGATGACTGTGAGCCTTAATGTGTGTAATGAGGACCACTGAGGCACTGCACACAATACCACTAGATGACTGTGAGCCTGAGTGTGTAATGGGGACCACTGAGGCACTGCATACACTACCACTAGATGACTGTGAGCCTGAGTGTGTAATGGGGACCACTGAGGCACTGCACACACTACCACTAGATGCCTGTGAGCCTGAGTGTGTAATGGGAACCACTGAGGCAGTGCACAAAATCCAATAGATCACTGTGAGCCTGAGTGTCTAATGGGGACAACTGAGGCACTGCACACACTACCCACTAGATGACTGGGATCCTGAGTGTGTAATGGGGACTACTGAGGCACTGCACACACTACCACTAGATGACTGTAATACTGAGCTTGTCATGGGAACCACTGAGGAACTGCCCACACTACCACTAGATGACTGGGATCCTGATTGTGTAATGGGGACCACTGAGGCACTGCACACACTACCACTAGATGACTATGAGCCTGAGTGTGTAATGGGAACTACTGGGGCACTGCACACACTACCACTAGATGACTGGGATCCTGAGTGTGTAATGGGAACCACTGAGGCACTGCACACACTATCACTAGATAACTGAGAGCCTGAGTGTATAATGGGAAACACTGAGGAACTGCACACAGTACCACTAGATGACTGTGAGCCTGAGTGTGTAATAGTAACCACTGAGACAGTGCACACACTACCACTAGATAACTGTAATACTGAGCTTGTCATGGGAACCACTGAGGAACTGCCCACACTACCACTAGATGACTGGGATCCTGAGTGTGTAATGGGGACCACTGAGGCACTGCACACACTACCACTAGATGACTATGAGCCTGAGTGTGTAATGGGAACTACTGAGGCACTGCACTCACTACCACTAGATGACTGGGATCCTGAGTGTGTAATGGGAACCACTGAGGCACTGCACACACTATCACTAGATAACTGAGAGCCTGAGTGTATAATGGGAAACACTGAGGAACTGCACACAGTACCACTAGATGACTGTGAGCCTGAGTGTGTAATAGTAACCACTGAGACAGTGCACACACTACCACTAGATAACTGAAATACTGAGCTTGTCATGGGAACCACTGAGGAACTGCCCACACAACCACTAGATGACTGAGAGCCTTAGTGTGTAATAGTAACCACTGAGGCACTGCACACGCTATCACTAGATAACTGAGAGCCTGAGTGTGTAATGGGGACCACTGAGGCACTGCACACACTACCACTAGATGACTTAGAGCCTGAATGTGTAATAGTAACCACTGAGGCACTGCACACGCTATCACTAGATAACTGAGAGCCTTGAGTGTTTCATGGGAACCACTGAAGAACTGCCCACACAACCACTAGATGACTGTGAGCCTGAGTGTGTAATACTGAGGCACTGCACACACTACCACTAGATGACTGTGAGTCTGAGTGTGTAATACTGAGGAACTGCACACACTACCACTAGTTGACTGTGAGTCTGAGTGTGTAATACTGAGGAACTGCAAAACCCTACCACTAGATGACAGTGAGTCTGAGTGTGTAATACTGAGAAACTGCACACACTACCACTAGATGACTGTGAGTCTGAGTGTGTAACTGAGAAACTGCACAAACTACCACTAGATGACAGAGTCTGAGTGTATATTGGGGACCACTGAGGCACTGCACACACTACCAATAGATGACTGTGAGCCTGAGTGTGTAATGGGGACCACTGAGGCACTGCACACACTACCACTAGATGACTGTGAGCCTGAGTGTGTAATACTGAGAAACTGCACACACTACCACTAGATGACTGTGAGTCTGAGTGTGTAATACTGAGGAACTGCACACACTACCACTAGATGACTGTGAGTCTGAGTGTGTAATACTGAGGAACTGCACACACTACCACTAGATGACAGTGAGTCTGAGTGTGTAATACTGAGAAACTGCACACACTACCACTAGATGACTGTGAGTCTGAGTGTGTAATACTGAGAAACTGCACAAACTACCATTAGATGACAGAGTCTGAGTGTATATTGGGGACCACTGAGGCACTGCACACACTACCACTAGATGACTGTGAGCCTAAATGTGTGTAATGGGAACCACTGAGGCACTGCACGCACTACCACTAGATGACTGTAAGTCTGAGTGTGTAATACTGAGTAACTGCACACACTACCACTAGATGACAGAGTCTGAGTGTATATTGGGGAACACTGAGGCACTGCACACACTACCACTAGATGACTGTGAGCCTGAGTGTGTAATACTGAGAAACTGCACACACTACCACTAGATGACTGTGAGTCTGAGTGTGTAATACTGAGGAACTGCACACACTACCACTAGATGACTGTGAGTCTGAGTGTGTAATACTGAGGAACTGCAAAACCCTACCACTAGATGACAGTGAGTCTGAGTGTGTAATACTGAGAAACTGCACACACTACCACTAGATGACTGTGAGTCTGAGTGTGTAACTGAGAAACTGCACAAACTACCACTAGAATGAGTGTATATGGGGGACCACTGAGGCACTGCACACACTACCAATAGATGACTGTGAGCCTGAGTGTGTAATGGGGACCACTGAGGCACTGCACACACTACCACTAGATGACTGTGAGCCTGAGTGTGTATTACTGAGAAACTGCACACACTACCACTAGATGACTATGAGTCTGAGTGTGTAATACTGAGGAACTGCACATACTACCACTAGATGACTGTGAGCCTGAGTGTGTATTACTGAGAAACTGCACACACTACCACTAGATGACAGTGAGTCTGAGTGTGTAATACTGAGGAACTGCAAAACCCTACCACTAGATGACAGTGAGTCTGAGTGTGTAATACTGAGAAACTGCACACACTACCACTAGATGACTGTGAGTCTGAGTGTGTAACTGAGATACTGCACAAACTACCACTAGAATGAGTGTATATTGGGGACCACTGAGGCACTGCACACACTACCAATAGATGACTGTGAGCCTGAGTGTGTAATGGGGACCACTGAGGCACTGCACACACTACCACTAGATGACTGTGAGCCTGAGTGTGTATTACTGAGAAACTGCACACACTACCACTAGATGACTATGAGTCTGAGTGTGTAATACTGAGGAACTGCACATACTACCACTAGATGACTGTGAGTCTGAGTGTGTAATACTGAGGAACTGCACACACTACCACTAGATGACAGTGAGTCTGAGTGTGTAATACTGAGAAACTGCACACACTACCACTAGATGACTGTGAGTCTGAGTGTGTAATACTGAGAAACTGCACAAACTACCACTAGATGACAGAGTCTGAGTGTATATTGGGGACCACTGAGGCACTGCACACACTACCAATAGATGACTGTGAGCCTGAGTGTGTAATGGGGACCACTCAGTGGAGGCTCCTCTATAGGAGCACTTGAGCACGTGAACCCCCTGGCCCCTGATGCCCCTTATGAACACCCTGACCCCTGATGGGAAAAAAAGGGGGAAAAAAGAGTGAGAAATAAAAAAAAAAAAAAAAAAAAAATGAATTTTTTTTGCTGATTTAAATAAAAAAATTCATCCAGGCTCCTGCAGTTTTAACTTAAAACATTTAAAATTGTAATTTTTTATTATTTAGGCTGAAAGTGGAATGGTCTTTTGCCTAATACTTCTATCTATCGCACATGCTGAGCAGTGCGATAGTGAGAAGTATAGGCAAAATCCCTTTCCACTTTAAAACTGCATTGACTGCAGTGCCACCTACAGGCCAGCCCATAGCCTTCTTAAAGAGCACAGCTCTTAGTGTGCGAGAGCCAGCTGTCACGTGACACTCGCACACTAAGAGCTGTGTGTGTGGGAGCACTGGGAGGTGGAGCATCGTGGGCTGACATCGGGCGTCATGATCTCATCGGCTGGTGGCGGGAACTACAGTACTGAAGAGGAGGGAGCTGCAGCAAAAGACTGAGTGCCTGTCTGCCTGCCGAGTGAGTACTGTTTTTTCTTTTTAATTGTATTTGTTGCAGTCATTTGGGCAAGAAGATCGCTAACTGATGCCATCAGTCTGATGGAAGCCTAAGGAGCACTTTAAAACCTAAGGAGCACCCTGCTGCTAACTCATTTAGAGCAGACAGTTAGCGCAGGATGAAATTTTGTATTTTGCTTCTCCCGGTGCCCTGCTATTCTTAGTCTGTCTGTGAGTTGCTGCAGAGGCAGTTAGCGCGGGAGCAGAAAGAAAGTTTTTAGAATGCAGTGTCTTTGAGTTGCAAACAGTATTTGAAGGCAGCTCCTCCTCTACACTTCTTTGAGAGACTGAGGCTATTAAATATTTATTAGATTTAAGGTTAGCTCAAGTCAGAGCAGCAGTGGTTGTCATGGCTCAGCCGACATCCCAGGGCAGGCAGTAGTGTAAAGAATTATTACACTGATACGGATGCTGACAGCCTCTGCAAGCAACGTAATTCTCCCAGATAAGCAGAGAATGTGCCAAGCCTATCACACACGTATTGGAAGCAAGGAATCCGTGAGTAAAGTTTGTGACAATAACACAGAGGCTGTGTTGTGCTATTGTACAAACAAGAATCGTCATTGCTAAAATGTAATTTCTATGTATAAAACTTTTAAGCAGCACAGCCACAGAAAGCATTAAATAATTGTACATCCCATACATATAAATAACAGAAGGCAGTGTGTAAACATTTGGAATCTTAATCTATAGACAGGAGAGTGTATGAGTGAAGGAGATAAGAGGGGGCTGTAAATAATGTGTGCTGCCATGCCGGACAGGACATAAAGGCTCCCAGCAGAACTCATGCTTTTTAACCCTTATGCTCCTGTTAGAAATAGTTGTTATCCTTTGAAAAATTGCTTAGGATGGTGTTCTCTAATCTTCCTCCTTTTTTTCTCCTTAACTTAATTTTTTTTTCTTGTATGGGTCAACATGCTATATATATATATATATATATATATATATATATATATATATATATATATATATATTGTATGTGTGTGTGTATATATATATATATATATATATATATATATGTATGTTTATATGTATGTGTATATATATATATATATACACACATACATATACACATACATATATATATATATATATATACACAAACACACACTATATATGTGTGTGTATATATATATATATATATATACATATATATAAATAATATATAGTGTGTGTGTGTGTATGTATATATATATATGTATATGTATGTGTGTGTGTATGTGTGTATATATATATATATATATATATATAGTGAACCCCCATTTGAATAACTCACGAGCCGCCACTGGGACCACTGAGGCACTGCACACACTACCACTAGATGACTGTGAGCCTAAATGTGTGTAATGGGAACCACTGAGGCACTGCACGCACTACCACTAGATGACTGTAAGTCTGAGTGTGTAATACTGAGAAACTGCACACACTACCACTAGATGACAGAGTCTGAGTGTATATTGGGGAACACTGAGGCACTGCACACACTACCACTAGATCACTGTGAGCCTGAGTGTGGAATGGGAACCACTGAGGCACTGCACACACTACCATGAGATGACTGTGAGCCTTAATGTGTGTAATGAGGACCACTGAGGCACTGCACACACTACCACTAGATCACTGTGAGCCTGAGTGTGGAATGGGAACCACTGAGGCACTGCACACACTACCATGAGATGACTGTGAGCCTTAATGTGTGTAATGAGGACCACTGAGGCACTGCACACACTACCACTAGATCCATGTGAGCCTGAGTGTGAAATGGGGACCACTGAGGCACTGCACACACTACCACTAGATGACTGTAAGCCTGAGTGTGTAATAAGGTCCAATAAGGCACTGCACACACTACCAGTAAATTAATGGGAGACTGAGTGTGCAATGAGGATCACTAAGACACTGCACATACTACCACTAGATGACTGTGAGCCTTAATGTGTGTAATGAGGACCACTGAGGGACTGCACACACTACCACTAGATGACTGTGAGCCTTAATGTGTGTAATGAGGACCACTGAGGCACTGCACACACTACCACTAGATGACTGTGAGCCTGAGTGTGTAATGGGGACCACTGAGGCACTGCACACACTACCAGTAGATCCCTGTGAGCCTGAGTGTGTAATGGGGACTACTAAGGCAGGGCACAAAATCCAATAGATCACTGGGATCCTGAGTGTGTAATGGGGACCACTGAGGCACTGCACACACTACCACTAGAAGACTGGGATCCTGAGTGTGTAATGGGGACCACTGAGGCACTGCACACACTACCACTAGATGACTGGGATCCTGAGTGTGTAATGGGGACCACTGAGGCACTGCACACACTACCACTAGATCACTGTGAGTGTGCAACGAGGACCACTGAGGCACTTCACACACTACCACTTAAGGGATAAACCTCCTATTACGTCTTCCTTGTACCCACATGACTTAAAAGGAATAACATACGTAACAATAAGTTAGATGAAATAAAAACACTTGACAACCAGTTAAATGGGCAAAAGACCGGTCACGGTCGCATTTATTAACACATAAGCCTTTAAAACTAGGCCTATGTAAATATGCCAACTAGGCAACTAAAGACTTCGAATAGGAGAACTGTAACAGTTCTTCGCTGGTGGCGGCAATGAACTAGCTAAAATTAACCCCTACTAGCAGACGGTCAGAGCCCTACACGGTGTGTGCAGTGTGGCACGATAGCCACACCCAATTGGCGAGGAGAGAGAGCTGTAAGCTGAGAGAGGTATTTGCCTAAGATTCGTAGGGGGGAGGAACCCCTAGGTCGGCACCTAGTGAGTGTCACCTCCCCCATCCCATGACATCACTCATCTCTCTCCCCGCCCGCTCTCTGGGCCCTGACCGACCGCCAGCTAGGGCATATACGACCAGCCCAGTAAGGCGACCCCCCAGGTACGAGTCGTAAAACACGCTCCTGGAGGGTGGAAGACTAACTTACCCCCTGGTCTTACTGAGCTAGTTCAATTAAACCTACCCACGCCAGGGTGAGCCCTCAACAACCCTAAGCCGCCACGTCTTCATCCAGGGTCGGGTGGGCGGGAAAAATTCTTCCTTGAAGTCTGGAACCAGGAACAAAAGAGGGCTGGATTCACTGCAGTCAGGACCTATAAAGGTAAGCAGAAACACCCGCCCCCCTTCTTGCAACAATGTAACATCTAGTACCTTCCAGACTTCAACTCAGTTATCCCTTAATTTTGTTACATGCCCATTAGAGGGCCCTCCACTTCCATAAGGGATAAACCTCCTATTACGTCTTCCTTGTACCCACATGACTTAAAAGGAATAACATACGTAACAATAAGTTAGATGAAATAAAAACACTTGACAACCAGTTAAATGGGCAAAAGACCGGTCACGGTCGCATTTATTAACACATAAGCCTTTAAAACTAGGCCTATGTAAATATGCCAACTAGGCAACTAAAGACTTTGAATAGGAGAACTGTAACAGTTCTTCGCTGGTGGCGGCAATGAACTAGCTAAAATTAACCCCTACTAGCAGACGGTCAGAGCCCTACACGGTGTGTGCAGTGTGGCACGATAGCCACACCCAATTGGCGAGGAGAGAGAGCTGTAAGCTGAGAGAGGTATTTGCCTAAGATTCGTAGGGGGGAGGAACCCCTAGGTCGGCACCTAGTGAGTGTCACCTCCCCCATCCCATGACATCACTCATCTCTCTCCCCGCCCGCTCTCTGGGCCCTGACCGACCGCCACAAGAGCCAACCGCCTCTTGCCGCCACAACTGACAAGCTCTTACCATATATATTAACTTCATAACAACACAACCTTAATTTCAAAACATATAAATTCAAACAACCATTAACAATGCTTTCCTAATATCTCCCAGAAAAATGTCCAAGCCCACCTCTGTCAGGTGAACCCCATCAGGGCGATAGAGAGCTTTGTTGTCAGCCGTCAACTCGTCATGCCTAATGGCAAAACCCCCTAACGCCGTGACCGACCGCCCCAGCTCCCTATTCAGCTTCTTCCTCACGTTATACGCTGCCCTCTGATTTACAATGTACCTCCAACGCAGTCGTGCAACTACGTTGGACCACCCAATCTGTACCTCAGGAAGCCAAGCACAGATCCAGCGTATGTCAGAAGCCATCTTTTGAATTAAATTCAAAACAGGAACGGACCCCATGTCGTTCCCCCCCAGGTGTAGCACAATAATGTGAGGCTTTCCCCACCGCCTGTGTGCATCCTGTAGCAAGGTGGGCAACTCATCCCAAGTTAAGCCCCTGCGCCCTAGCCATCGCACATTAGCTCTGGATGCCGCCAATCCCAATTGCTGCCCGTCTGGCCGCTGCGACGCCCTGATGGACGCCCAGTGCACGAAGGAATGCCCCACTATCCACACCCGTTTCGCGGGGGCATTCATGCCTGAAAACATATGATACAGAAAACTAAGCGAACCATGTCTACCATTGTTTCCCAAACACCACACAATCATCAAATCATGACCCCCCATTAATCAACTTGAGAAACCCAGCCTACATGGGTTCGTCCCCCAAAGGGCGAATATATGCTTTAAAACGACCCGACTTCCACCGCCCCAATTTCTTGATATCTGATTCAGGAACACCACTGGTCGCCGCAGAGGTGGCAGCCCCAATTCTAAAGGAATGGGACGCAATCCGCGACGGATCCAGCCCGGCAGCAGCCGCTGCCTTGGCCAAGACCCTTTTAAATTGAAACAACGATAACGCGGACCCATCTTCATGAATAAATAACTGCCGAAAACCCTGTGGTCGAAGCCGGCAGTAATCGTTAAAACTCCTAACCGGGCAACATTCAGGGAATTCGTTCTCACCTAGCACGAGCCAAGCTCCCTTGCCTTCCGGATCCGTCTTGGACCTAGGCACTAGAAGCAGCAGCCCATCTTCCGATGTCCGCACATGCTCCCATTGTATCCCACCATACGAATCCCTCCTTGACGCAGCCACAAGTTCGCCGACCCTCAACGCCCCAGCCAGGGCGAACGAGAAGGCCGCCCTAAACAGGGCCGCCTCGAACAAGGATGAGCACACTGACTGCAGTGTGCCCACCAGTTCGCGCAATCGTAGAGGTGTGATAGGTTCTCTACGGTCTTTTTCCCGTGGGGACATCCGCCCCCAACCCTTCATTACTTGCTTCACTAGAAAGGACCGTGAAAAATCCGCAATCCCTAACGCTTTATTGAAGAATGCCACGGCAGTAAGCCTGCTCTGAGCAGACAGCCTGGATACTCCCTGACTATGTAACCCCGCAAGCCAGTCAAGCATCTGTACCTGTGTAGCCGACTCTACGGTAAACCCCTGTTGGCAGGCGAAGCAGACCCACGATCTCCAGTGCTTCTCATATGCACACCACGTCTTGGGAGCCAAGGACGCCCTTATCAGTGGGAGGACACTTCCCCAACCCCCGCCATCTGCCAAAGAAAAGGGGGGCAATTTAGACCGGTTCTCGCGGCCCCTGGCGCCACCCTCCTAAACTGACCCCATTGAAATCTGGACAGAGCATCTGCTACGATGTTTCTCACGCCCGGCACATGTCGTGCCGTGAAACGCACATTCAACTGCAAACAACGCAACACCAGGTGTCGTAAGTACGTAACCACCCTGGGCGAAGAGGCAGATAGCCTATTTATGGCAAAGACAACACTCATGTTGTCTGACCAAAAAATCACCGCCTGATTGGCCAGCCTATGGCCCCAGAGTTCGACCGCTACAATGATTGGGAAAATTTCCAACAACGTTAGGTTTCTGGTTAAACCAGCAGAAACCCAATCCACCGGCCAAGGAGCCGCGCTCCAATCGCCATTGAAATAAGCCCCATACCCAAAACCGCCCGCCGCATCAGTAAATAGATGAAGCGATTGATTGGACCTAGGGCCTTCCTGCCAAATGCAGACACCATTGAATTTCTTTAGAAATTCCTCCCATACCGCGAGATCTTCTCTCATCCCTGCGGACACCCTAACCCGGGAACCCCTCCCCTTCGGGCCTTGCAGTTGACTCTCAAGCCTCCTGTTGAATACCCTTCCCATGGGTATAGCCCTACCAGCGAAATTAAGGAGACCCAGCAAGGACTGCAGTTCCTTAATTGAAATCGAATCCGCTTTGCGCACAGACAAAACCACCTGCAACAGGCGGTCGACTTTGTCCTGTGGCAACCTACAAACCGCAGCCTCAGTATCGATTTCGATACCAAGGAACGTAAGGCGCGGGCAGGGACCCTGAGTCTTATCCTCTGCCAGAGGCACCCCGAATCTACCCATCATGTCCTGCATGATGACCATCATGCGTGAGCATTCGTCCGAATCTGCCCTACCTACCAGCAGGAAGTCATCCAGGTAGTGGGCCACGGCCCCACCCCCAGAAGCCCTCTGCACCACCCAGTGTAGAAAGGAACTAAAACACTCGAACAAGGCGCATGATAGCGAGCAACCCATGGGAAGACATTTGTCTACATAGAAAGCCCCATCCACTTTCATACCCATCAGCCGGAATGCTGATGGGTGCAGGGGCAGCAGACGAAAAGCGGACTCGATGTCCAATTTCGCCATTAGAGCCCCAGCTCCCTTACCCCTGACGGTCCCCAGAGCGTCATCAAATGACTGGTAGTGGACCGAACTCAATTCCGAATCGATGGCATCGTTAACCGACCCCCCTTTCGGGAACGACAAGTGATGGATAAGCCGAAACTTGCCAGTGTCCTTCTTGGGGACTACCCCTAAAGGGGACACCACTAAGTCGGGCAGCGGCCGGGCTCCGAAAGGGCCCGCTACCCTGCCCAACGCCATTTCTTTATTCAGTTTGTCCCGTACTACTTCCGGGAATTCGTAAGCCGACTTAAGGTTCCTGTGAACCACAGAACCCAAGACATCACCCCCCACCGGGATCCTAAATCCCTCCCGCAACCCAGACCTAATCAGCAGAGCTGCTTCTTGGTCCGGGTAAAGAGCCAGCCAAGGCTCCATGGCCGTTAATCTAAGTGGGGTTGGGGCCCTTGTACCCAGGGCCCCCTCTGGATGCCGGCTTGTCATTGCCGGAGTCCCTCCGCTTGATGCAATCCGCCCCCGCATGAGGTCCGCCACAGAATTTGCAGATGTGACGAAAGGAACAACTAGCCCCCCTGTCACATTGCTTATCCTGGAATTTCCAGCATTCTCTGCCGCGTCGTTTCTGCCTCTGAGCAACTCTACTAGCCCCTTGTCGAGGGGCAGGGGTGCTCCCCGCACCCCCTTCCAACCCCAGCTTGGACCAAAGGTCAATATCCTTAGTACCAAAGTGCAGGAGGGGGTTACCCACCATTTTCCTGCGGAAGGCCATGTCATACTCCCGCCACGCACCTTCCTTAAACCTAGCCCGTATATCGTCAATGGTATCTTCGTATTTAAATAAGTTATGCCCTTGTGAGGGCCACTTATCTATATAACACGTGGCCAATACCCTAAAGCAACGGTGCCACTCCTCGAACGTCTCTGGCCTCTGGACCTTCTTTGGTCCTGTGCCATCCGCCGCACGTTCCCTAGCCCTACACGACTCGGGGGACAATTCAAAAATGTTGACATAACGCCCATCTTGAATTTTCTTGACCACCTTAGATTTTAGGTGACCATATAGGGAGTGAACCAAACACGGGTAAGTGTCCCCGTGAGACGCCACTTTCCTAGACACAGGAGGCCCTCCCATGCCCGGTAACCCCAGGGGGGGCTCCTGCGCTATCGGAATTATGTGACTACTCTGTGCTCTAAGGTCTTTCCCCTTCACCTGCGCAGCAACCAGCTTTTTTATCATCTTAAACATCTCCTTCTGGCCTTTTCCCACTAAGCCTAAATCACCCTCACTCTCTGATCCCGACTCACTAGAGGATGAACCCAGCTCTACATGTGCAGATGTGTGTAAGAGAAACTCACCGCTGGGGGCCAGTGGGGGCGCAGATCCTGCAGGCGACTGTTGATGTCTGTCCTCTGTGGTAGCCAGCGATGAAGCAGCAAGCGGCACCGTCCCTTGCCGTGACGCAGATGCCATAGCTGGAACCGCCGGATCCATCTGGAAACCCTGTGAAAACAAGACATTTTGGGGAGTACTCCGCGTGGATGGCAGGACCCCTGGGGGGTTTCCACCCTGATCCCCAGACAGACAGACCCCAAGCGCAGCAGCCACCGCCCTCCTGATGATCTCTTCAGTACCACTGGCAATCTGGCCCTGTGGCCCACTCATACTCTCACTCACAGCAGCCCGCCTTACACCAGGGGACACCTGCCTATTGCCATCCCTTGCAACTTGACCCCCAGAAGCAGTGCCAGCCACATCCAAATATTCAGTATCCCCAGCTGAATCCCCTTGCCTAGCCACAGTTATCCCCCTGTGGACACCCGTAAGTAATCTGGGTTGGGCAGCTCGCCCGGAAATCACACCTCTGCCCCTTTTTCTCAACGCAGCTCTCCTACCTCCAGCAGACTTACTCAATGCCTTGCCACACATACCCCCAGAGCTACCAATCGCACGCGCCCCAGGTGCCCCGTCACCCTCACGGAGCCTCCCCAACTCACTAGTGTGTGCTCCGTGAGGTGACCTGCTCCTGCCCTCCTTGCCGCGGTCTCTGCTGCGGCCGCGCTCCTCCCTGTCTGAGCCATCACTCAGGGAGGATGCGCGCGACGCGACGCCGGAAGGGGCGGGGCTACGGCCCGACGCACGCATGGGCTCATGGAGAGCCCTGACCACGTGGGCGCCCCGCTCTCCGGCCTGCAACGCTGGTCCACCACCCAGACCTCCCGGGGACAAGTTCCCCGCAAGCGCCTGAGCCAAGGAAAAGACGGATGCTAAGGCCTCCGGCGGAAGGGATGAGAGCTGCTGCCATGACACCTGCCCGGCAGCAGCTTGGCCCGGTAGCACACGTTCCCCTATCGGGGGACCGGTAAGAGAATCAGCCTCATCTAGATGGGGGTAAAGGGATGGGGATGCAACCGCATGCCCTAATGGGGCTCTAGAAGGGGTACTTAACACAGGCCCCATAACCTCCCGACTGGAGGAAGGCACAGGCCCACAAACCACCCCCGGGACCGGGACCACAGTACTACTATGAGAGGAAATCTGCGTGGGATGGGGGGCTGAGGGAGGGACCTGGGATCCAGAGCCCACAGCAGTGGCACTGGCTCCCAGCTCCCCCCTCGTGTTAGGCCTGCCCTGGACCCTGGGGGCTGATTTAGTTTTGCGAACAGGGGAGGGGGGTACCACATCCTCTGATGCTGATCCGCTCCCTCTTGCAGCTCCCCTCATGCCTGGAACCTCCTTCACAACTTCTCTGAAGCGTTTTGGCGGTACAGACTTTCTCTTTGCACGCTCCATCTCCACAGAAAAATTCTTCCTTGAAGTCTGGAACCAGGAACAAAAGAGGGCTGGATTCACTGCAGTCAGGACCTATAAAGGTAAGCAGAAACACCCGCCCCCCTTCTTGCAACAATGTAACATCTAGTACCTTCCAGACTTCAACTCAGTTATCCCTTAATTTTGTTACATGCCCATTAGAGGGCCCTCCACTTCCAATATGACTGGGATCCTGAGTGTTTAATGGGGACCACTGAGGCACTGCACACACTACCACTAGATGACTGTAAGCCTGAGTGTGTAATAAGGTCCAATAAGGCACTGCACACACTACCAGTAAATTAATGGGAGACTGAGTGTGCAATGAGGATCACTAAGACACTGCACATACTACCACTAGATGACTGTGAGCCTTAATGTGTGTAATGAGGACCACTGAGGGACTGCACACACTACCACTAGATGACTGTGAGCCTTAATGTGTGTAATAAGGACCACTGAGGCACTGCACACACTACCACTAGATAACTGTGAGCCTGAGTGTGTAATGGGGACCACTGAGGCATTGCACACACTACCAGTAGATCCCTGTGAGCCTGAGTGTGTAATGGGGACCACTAAGGCAGGGCACAAAATCCAATAGATCACTGGGATCCTGAGTGTGTAATGGGGACCACTGAGGCACTGCACACACTACCACTAGAAGTCTGGGATCCTGAGTGTGTAATGGGGACCACTGAGGCACCGCACACACTACCACTAGATGACTGGGATCCTGAGTGTGTAATGGGGACCACTGAGGCACTGCACACACTACCACTAGATGACTATGAGCCTGAGTGTGTAATGGGGACCACTGGGGCACTGCACACACTACCACTAGATGACTGTGAGCCTGAGTGTGTAATGGGAACCACTGAGGAACTGCCCACACAAACACTAGATGACTGAGAGCCTTAGTGTGTAATAGTAACAACTGAGGCACTGCACACACTACCACTAGATGACTTGGAGCCTGAGTGTGTAATGGGGATCACTGAGGCACTGCACACACTACCACTAGATGACTGTAAACCTGAGTGTGTAATGGGAACCACTGAGGCACTGCACACACTACCACTAGAAAACTTGGAGCCTGAGTGTGTAATGGGGACCACTGAGACACTGCACAAACTACCACTAGATGACTGTGAGCCTGAGTGTGTAATGGGGGCCACTGAGGCACTGCACACACTACCACTAGATGACTGTGTGCCTAAGTGTGTAATGGGGACAAATGAGGCACTGCACACACTACCACTAGATGATTGTGAGCCTGAGTGTGTAATGGGAGTGACTGATGCACTGCACACACAACCACTAAATGACTGTGAGCCTGCGTGTGTAATGGGGACCACTGAGGCACTGCACACACTACCACGAGATGACTGTGAGCCTTAATGTGTGTAATGAGGACCACTGAGGCACTGCACACACTACCACTAGATAACTGTGAGCCTGAGTGTGTAATGGGGACCACTGAGGCACTGCATACACTACCACTAGATGACTTTGAGCCTGAGTGTGTAATGGGAACCACTGAGGCACTGCACACACTACCACTAGATGCCTGTGAGCCTGAGTGTGTAATGGGAACCACTGAGGCAGTGCACAAAATCCAATAGATCACTGTGAGCCTGAGTGTCTAATGGGGACAACTGAGGCACTGCACACACTACCACTAGATGACTGTGAGCCTGAGTGTGTAATAGTAACCACTGAGACACTGCACACACTACCACTAGATAACTGTAATACTGAGCTTGTCATGGGAACCACTGAGGAACTGCCCACACTACCACTAGATGACTGGGATCCTGATTGTGTAATGGGGACCACTGAGGCACTGCACACACTACCACTAGATGACTATGAGCCTGAGTGTGTAATGGGAACTACTGAGGCACTGCACACACTACCACTAGATGACTGGGATCCTGAGTGTGTAATGGGAACCACTGAGGCACTGCACACACTATCACTAGATAACTGAGAGCCTGAGTGTATAATGGGAAACACTGAGGAACTGCACACAGTACCACTAGATGACTGTGAGCCTGAGTGTGTAATAGTAACCACTGAGACAGTGCACACACTACCACTAGATAACTGTAATACTAAGCTTGTCATGGGAACCACTGAGGAACTGCCCACACTACCTCTAGATGACTGGGATCCTGAGTGTGTAATGGGGACCACTGAGGCACTGCACTCACTACCACTAGATGACTGGGATCCTGAGTGTGTAATGGGAACCACTGAGGCACTGCACACACTATCACTAGATAACTGAGAGCCTGAGTGTATAATGGGAAACACTGAGGAACTGCACACAGTACCACTAGATGACTGTGAGCCTGAGTGTGTAATAGTAACCACTGAGACAATGCACACACTACCACTAGATAACTGTAATACTGAGCTTGTCATGGGAACCACTGAGGAACTGCCCACACAACCACTAGATGACTGAGAGCCTTAGTGTGTAATAGTAACCACTGAGGCACTGCACACGCTATCACTAGATAACTGAGAGCCTGAGTGTGTAATGGGGACCACTGAGGCACTGCACACACTACCACTAGATGACTTAGAGCCTGAATGTGTAATAGTAACCACTGAGGCACTGCACACGCTATCACTTGATAACTGAGAGCCTGAGTGTTTCATGGGAACCACTGAGGAACTGCCCACACAACCACTAGATGACAGAGTCTGAGTGTATATTGGGGACCACTGAGGCACTGCACACACTACCACTAGATGACTTGGAGCCTGAGTGTTTAATGGGAACCATGGAGGCACTGCACACACTACAACTAGATGACTGCAAACCTGAGTGTGTAATGGGAACCACTGAGGCACTGCACACACTACCACTAGATGACTTGGAGCCTGAGTGTTTAATGGGAACCATGGAGGCACTGCACACACTACCACTAGATGACTGTGAGCCTGAGTGTGTAATGGGGGCCACTGAGGCACTGCACACACTACCACTAGATCACTGAGAGCCTGAGTGTGTAATAAGGTCCAATAAGGCACTGCGCACACTACCAGTAAATGAATGGGAGACTGAGTGTGCAATGAGAATCACTGAGACATGGCACATACTACCACTAGATGACTGTGAGCCTGAGTGTGTAATTGGGGCCACTGAGGCACTGCACATATTACCACTAGATGACTGTGTGCCTAGTGTGTAATGGGAACCACTGAGACACTGCACGCACTATCACTAGATGACTGAGAGCCTGAGTGTGTAATAATGTCCAATACGGCACTGCACACACTACCAGTAAATGAATGGGAGCCTGAGTGTGTAATGAGGACCACTGAGGCACTGCACACACTACCACTAGATGAATGTGAGCCTGAGTGTGTAATGGGGACCACTGAGGCACTGCACACACTACCACTAGATCTCTGTGAGCCTTAGTGTGTAATGGCGACCACTAAGGCACTGCACACACTACCACTAGATCACTGTGAGTGTGCAACGAGGACCACTGAGGCACTGCACACACTACCACTATATGACTGGGATCCTGAGTGTGTAATGGGGACCACTGGGGCACTGCACACACTACCACTAGATGATTTTGATCCTGAGTGTGTAATGGGAACTACTAAGGCACTGCACACACTACTACTTGATGACTGGGATCCTGAGTGTGTAATGGGGACCACTGGGGCACTGCACACACTACCACTAGATGGATGTGAGCCTGAGTGTGTAATGGGGACCACTGAGGCACTGCACACACTACCACTAGATGATTTTGATCCTTAGTGTGTAATGGGAACTACTAAGGCACTGCACACACTACTACTTGATGACTGGGATCCTGAGTGTGTAATGGGGACCACTGAGGCACTGCACACACTACCACTAGATCACTGTGAGCCTGAGTGTGTAATGGGGACCACTGAGGCACTGCACACACTACCACTAGATCACTGTGAGCCTGAGGACCCTATTTTTCAAGGTCTGGTGGACCTGATCCAACAGTGCGGATCAGGTCCGCCACACCTCGCTGAATATGGAGAGCAATATGCTCGCCTTATTCAGCATTGCACCAGCAGCTCACAAGAGCTGCTGGTGCAACACCGCCCCCTGCAGACTCGCGGCCAATCGGCCACCAGCAGGGGGGTGTCTATCAACCCGATCGTACTCGATCGGGTTGATTTCTGGCGATGTGTGTCCGCCTGCTCAGAGCAGGTGGACAAGGTTATGGCGCAGCGGTCTTTGTGACCACTACTTCATAACTGCTGTTTCTGGCATACAGAGCTTGATAAATATACCCCTGAGTGTGTAATGGCGACCACTAAGGCACTGCACACACTACCACTAGATAACTGTGAGCCTGAGTGTGTAATGGGAACCACTGAGGCACTGCACACACTACCACTAGATGACTTGGAGCCTGAGTGTGTAATGGGGACAACTGAGGCACTGCACACACTAACACTAGATGACTGTGAGCCTGAGTGTGTAATGGGAACTACTGAGGCACTGTACACACTACCACTAGATGACTTGGAGCCTGAGTGTGTAATGGGGACAACTGAGGCACTGCACACACTACCACTAGATGACTGTGAGCCTGAGTGTGTAATGGGAACTACTGAGGCACTGTACAAACTACCACTAGATGACTTGGAGCCTGAGTGTGTAATGGGGACGACTGAGGCACTGCACACACTACCACTAGATGACTGTGAGCCTGCCTGAGTGTGTAATGCGAACTACTGAGACACTGCACACACTACCACTAGATAACTGTAATTCTGAGTGTGTCATGGGAACCACTGAGGCAGTGGCGTTACTAGGGTTGGTGTCACCCGGTGCGGTAAGTTGTGGTGTCACCCCCCCTCCCCCCAGAAAGCAGACACACACAAACACAAAAACACAGGCACACACACATACAAACACTCAGGCACATTTAAAACACACTCAGATGCACACAGAAACACTCAGAAACACACTCAGACACACACACAAAAACACACAAACAAAAACACTCTGACACACAAAAAAACACTCAGGCACACACACAGAAACACTCAGACACACACACACACAAAAGCAGTCAGACACACACACACACACACACACACACAAAAACACTCAGACAGACAGACACACACACACACATACAAAATATGTAAACTGCACTGCAATAATTATAAAGCTCATGCCTAGAGCTACTCCCTGGCTCAGCAGAGCATCAAATGAAAGATAAACAGAGCACTCTAAAAATAAATCACTAAAAGAAAAGGTTTAGGCGCAAACTCTGAAAATTCTGCTCTCTGACTCTGTTCCAAGTCTGTCAGTGCACAGCCCCGGGCCGCATGCCTACTGCTTCTTATGGCCAAGCACCTCTGCTCTCTGCCCACCCCCAGACCCCTGTCCACCATCCCCTCCTACCTGTTCAGTGTGCACTTAGTGTACCGTAACCGTACCAGTCTGGTGGGCATCATACATGGCTCCTTCACTTTAATGACAGTGTCAGACAGTCATGCGGTCAGGTGCCAGGCATCCCCTCATGATTTGCCAGTTCCCGTTTAGAGAGACAGCACAGCAGTGAGTGACTCCACTGCTCCACATGTCACTGAGCAGTGAGCACAGATAGGCAGGCAGGTTTAGGCTACCAGTGCAACTTCAAAAGCCCCACGAAACACCCACAACATTCATAGTGAAATTGGGCAGGGGAGGAGCAAAGTACAAACAAGCTACAGCAGCCGGGAAAACTATTTGTGGAAATTGCCACGCTGGCTCAAGGGGCAAAAAAATAAAGTGTCTACAACTTCCCCAGTCCCACTAATGTTCACAAATGCTGGCCTGTCTAATAAAAAAATCTATGCATTTTTTTTTTTTTTGGTGGTGTCACCCCCTGGTGGGTGTCACCCAGGTGCGGCCCGCACCCCCCTAGTGACGCCACTGCACTGAGGAACTGCCCACACAACCACTAGATGACTGTGAGCCTGAGTGTGTAATGGGGACCACTGAGGCACTGCACACACTACCACTAGATGACTGTGAGCCTGAGTGTGTAATGGGGGCCACTGAGGCACTGCACACATTACCACTAGATGACTGTGAGCCTGAGTGTTTAATGGGAACCACCGAGGCACTGCACACTATCACTAGATGACTTGGAGCCTGAGTGTGTAATGGGGACCACTGAGGCACTGCACACACTACCACTAGATGACTGTGAACCTGAGTGTGTAATGTGAACCACCGAGGCACTGCACACTACCACTAGATGACTGTGAGCCTGAGTGTGTAATGGGAACCACCGAGGCACTGCACACTACCACTAGATGACTGAGAGCCTGAGTGTGTAATAAGGTCCAATAAGGCACTGCACACACTACCAGTAAATGAATGGGAGTCAGTGTGTGCAGTGTCTCAGTGATTCTCATTGCATACTTAACCACTAGATGACTGTGAGCCTTAATTTGTGTAATGAGGACCGCTGAGGCACTGCACACAATACCACTAGATAACTGTGAGCCTGAGTGTGTAATGGGGACCACTGAGGCACTGCACACACTACCACTAGATGACTGTGAGCCTGAGTGTGTAATGGTAACCACTGAGTCACTGCACACACTACCACTAGATAACTGTGAGCCTGAGTGTGTAATGGGGACAACTGAGGCACTGCACACACTACCACTAGATAAATGTGAGCCTGAGTGTGTAATGGGGACCACTGAGGCACTGCATACACTACCACTAGATCACTGTGAGCCTGAGTGTGTAATGGCGACCACTAAGGCACTGCACACACTACCACTAGATCACTGTGAGTGTGAGCCTGAGTGTGCAATGAGGACCACTGAGGCACTGCACACACTACCACTAGATGACTGGGATCCTGAGTGTGTAATGGGGACCACTGGGGCACTGCACACACTACCACTAGATGACTTTGAGCGTGAGTGTGTAATGGTAACTACTAAGGCACTGTACACACTACCACTAGATGACTGTGAGCCTGAGTGTGTAATGGGAACCACTGAGGAACTGCACACACTACCACTAGATTAATGTGAGCCTGAGTGTGTAATGGGAACCACTGATGCACTGCCCACACAACCACTAAATGACTGTGAGCCTGAGTGTGTAATAGGGACCACTGAGGCACTGCCCACACTACCACTAGATGACTGTGAGCCTGATTTTGCAATGAGAACCACTGAGGCACTGCACACACTACCACTAGATGACTGTGAGCCTGAGTGTGTAATGGGGACCATTGAGGCACTGCACACACTACCACTAAATGACTGTGAGCCTGAGTGTGTAATAGGGACCACTGAGGCACTGCCCACACTACCACTAGATGACTGTGAGTCTGATTTTGCAATGAGAACCACTGAGGCACTGCACACACTACCACTAGATGACTGTGAGCCTGTGTGTAATGGGGATCACTGAGGCACTGCACACACTACCACTAGATGAATGTGAGCCTGAGTGTGTAATGGGGACCACTGAGGCACTGCACACACTACCACTAGATCACTGTGAGCCTGAGTGTGTAATGGGGACCACTGAGGCACTGCACACACTACCACTAGATGCTTAAGTGTGTAATGGGAACCACTGATGCACTGCACACACTACCACTAGTCCACTGGGAGTATGAAGGCATAATTGGGACCCCGAAATCCTTGTGATTAAATACTTTTCTTTATGTGTCTTATAAAGGTTAAAACATTTTCTAATTCTGTATTAAATGAGTTTAAATACTGCTCCCTATGATGCCATTTATTCTTATTATACAGTAACATTGCTCTGTATGCAGCTAACAAAAGGGGTTAATCGTTGCTCTGTGTATATGAGACAGAACAACATAATAACATTGTCTTAATACACAGAGCAGCAAGCTGCATATGTTAGATGTACTTATATGTTGTTATTGTAGTTGCTATCTGCACTGGAAGGCACCACAGGGTACAGTCAGTGTAGCAATAGGTCACAAGACATTGTTCCAGGAGTTTTACTAAACTGTGAATTACATTATGTACTTTCTATTGAAACTAACAGCAATTTCTGGCTATCACTATGGAAGTTTTAATGTTTTTCTTTTTGCACCAGGATTTTTTATCACAGTTATTTAAGCTCAGTGCCACTTGATTGAGATACTGAGATATTGAGACTTGTCTGATCATATATTATTAAGGGCTAGATTAAAAAATGGAGCGCTAATTTATCGTGCGTCCGCAAATGGGCATTTTTTTTATAAAATAACTGCACTAGGCATTTTATGGGGGTAAAGTTGGTGGGTTTATGGGGAATGTGTGTTCCGTGTAAATATATATTTATATGTGTATACATGTATATTTATGTGTTTATATGTGTATATAAGCATACTAACACATAAATATATAAGTATATACACATCTTAACACATAAATATATAAGTATATACACATACTAACACATAAATATATAAGTATATACACATAGTAACACATAAATATATATGTAGACATATAATAACACATAAATATATATGTATATACACATAATAACACATAAATATATCTGTATATAGACATAGTAACACATAAATATATATGTATATACACATCTTAACACATAAATATATATGTATATAAGCATACTAACACATAAATATATATGTATATACACATCTTAACACATAAATATATATGTATATAAGCATACTAACACATAAATATATAAGTATACATGTAGCCCTCAGTTTACGCCGGGGTTAGGTTCCAGAAGGAATGGTTGTAAATTGAAACCGCTGTAAATTGAAATCCAGTAAGTCAATGGGAAGTGAGGGAGTTAAGTTCCAGGCCCCTCGCAAAATTGTAAAAAAAAGTAACACCTAATACATTATTTTTAAAGCTTTGAAATAAAGACTTTAAATGGTAAACAGCATTATAAACCTAAAAATATACTGTAGATTGTATCATCATCAAACTAAGTTTAATAAACAAAAACATTTGCTAAACCGCACCTAATAAAATTATCACACAAACACAGACTGTATCATCACCAAACTAAGTTTAATGAACAAAAACAAAATAATTACACAACAGACTGTATCATCATCAAACTAAGTTTAATGAACAAAAAAAAATAATTACACAACAGACTGTATCATCATCAAACTAAGTATAATGAACAAAAACAAAAAAATTACACAACAGACTGTATCATCATCAGACTAAGTTTAATGAACAAAAACAAAATAATTACACAACAGACTGTATCATCATCAAACTAAGTTTAATGAACAAAAACAAAATAATTACACAACAGACTGTATCATCATCAGACTAAGTTTAATGAACAAAAACAAAATAATTACACAACAGACTGTATCATCATCAATCTACGTTTAATGAACAAAAACAAAATAATTACACAACAGACTGTATCATCATCAAACTAAGTTTAATGAACAAAAACAAAATAATCACACAACAGACTGTATCATCATCAATCTAAGTTTAATGAACAAAAACAAAATAATCACACAACAGACTGTATCATCATCAAACTAAGTTTAATGAACAAAAACAAAATAATTACACAACAGACTGTATCATCATCAATCTAAGTTTAATGAACAAAAACAAAATAATCACACAACAGACTGTATCATCATCAAACTAAGTTTAATGAACAAAAACAAAATAATCACACAACAGACTGTATCATCATCACACTAAGTTTAATGAACAAAAACAAAATAATCACACAACAGACTGTATCATCATCAAACTAAGTTTAATGAACAAAAACAAAATAATTACACAACAGACTGTATCATCATCAATCTAGTTGAATTTAAAGTTTAATGTAGAAAAACGTTTGTTTACTTGCATTTTTCTGCAGCTAAGGGAAGTGGCTGCTAGATCTTGTTCCTTTAAAAACTGCTTCATTGCTCAGGTCTGGTTATACACTGATTTCAGCCTGCCTGTGTTTAATCACACAACAGACTGTATCATCATCACACTAAGTTTAATGAACAAAAACACAATAATCACACAACAGACTGTATCATCATCACACTAAGTTTAATGAACAAAAACACAATAATCACACAACAGACTGTATCCTCATCACACTAAGTTTAATGAACAAAAACAAAATAATCACACAACAGACTGTATCATCATCAAACTAAGTTTAATGAACCAAAACAAAATAATCACACAGCAGACAGTATCAGCATCAATCTAAGTTTAATGAACAAAAACACAATAATCACTCAACAGACTGTATCCTCATCACACTAAGTTTAATGAACAAAAACAAAATAATCACACAACAGACTGTATCATCATCACACTAAGTTTAATGAACAAAAACACAATAATCACACAACAGACTGTATCATCATCACACTAATTTTAATGAACAAAAACAAAATAATCACACAACAGACTGTATCATCATCACACTAAGTTTAATGAACAAAAACAAAATAATCACACAACAGACTGTATCAGCATCAATCTAAGTTTAATGAACAAAAACACAATAATCACACAACAGACTGTATCATCATCACACTAAGTTTAATGAAAAAAAACACAATAATCACACAACAGACTGTATCATCATCACACTAAGTTTAATGAACAAAAACACAATAATCACACAACAGACTGTATCATCATCACACTAAGTTTAATGAACAAAAACACAATAATCACACAACAGACTGTATCATCACCACACTAAGTTTAATGAACAAAAACAAAATAATCACACAACAGACTGTATCATCATCACACTAAGTTTAATGAACAAAAACACAATAATCACACAACAGACTGTATCATCATCACACTAAGTTTAATGAACAAAAACAAAATAATCACACAACAGACTGTATCATCATCACACTAAGTTTAATGAACAAAAACACAATAATCACACAACAGACTGTATCATCATCAATCTATGTTTAATGAACAAAAACACAATAATCACACAACAGACTGTATCATCATCACACTAAGTTTAATGAACACAAACAAAATAATCACACAACAGACTGTATCATCATCACACTAAGTTTAATGAACAAAAACACAATAATCACAAAACAGACTGTTTCATCATCACACTAAGTTTAATGAACAAAAACAAAATAATCACACAACAGACTGTATCAGCATCAATCTAAGTTTAATGAACAAAAACACAATAATCACACAACAGACTGTATCATCATCACACTAAGTTTAATGAACAAAAACACAATAATCACACAACAGACTGTATCATCATCAAACTAAGTTTAATGAACAAAAACGTTTTTTACTTGCCTTTTTCTGCAAACACTTCTCTGCATTGAGTCTGCAGCTAAGGGAAGTGGCTGCTAGATCTTGTTCCTTTGAAAGCTGATCCATTGATCATGTCTGTCTTGCTTTTCTTGCTTTGTGTTTGCTGCAACACAAGCGGACAGCTCCACCTACTGGCTATTTTAATGTATGCATGTGCTAATGCTTTCAATAGCAGTCAATGCTTTTCAATAGCAAAAAAAAGGACGTTATTCTGAAACGGCACAAAATGAACCGTCGTAAACCGAGGGCCACCTGTATACACATCTTAACACATAAATATATATGTATATACACATAGTAACACATAAATACATATGTATATACACATAGTAACACATAAATATATATGTATATACACATAGTAACATATAAATATATATGTATATACACATACTAACACATAAATATATATGTATATACACATACTAACACATAAATATATATGTATATACACGTAGTAACACATAAATATATATGTATATACACATAGTAACACATAAATATATATGTATATGCACATAATAACACATAAATATATGTATATACACATAGTAACACATAAATATATATGTATATACACATAATAACACATAAATAACATAAATTATGCTTACCTGATAATTTCCCTTTCTTCTGATGGAAAGAGTCCACACCTGCATTCATTACTTATGGGAATTCAGAACCTGGCCACCAGGAGGAGGCAAAGACACCCCAGCCAAAGGCCCAAATACTCCCCCACTTCCCTCATCCCCCAGTCATTCTGCCAAGGAACAAGCAAAAGTAGAAGAAATACCAGGGTCAAAAGGTGCCAGAAGAATATAAGGACGCCCTACATAAAATCACAGGTGGGGAGCTGTGGACTCTTTCCATCAGAAGAAAAGGAAATTATCAGGTAAGCATAATTTATGTTTTTCTTCTTAAATGGAAAGAGTCCACAGCTGCGTTCATTACTCCTGGTAAAAAAATACCTAAGCTCTAGAGGACACTGAATCCCAAGACGGGAGGGTACAATAGGTGGCCCATACTGAGGGCACCAGGCCTGAACCTCTACCCAATCCCAATAAAAAAAACTGCTTCGTCTGAAGCTGATACAATTTTAAGAGGAAAAGTCCCAGTGACACTGACTTGCAGTTAGTCCAGAAGCCAAACTAGAGACCGCAAACAGACTTGTCAGTATATGGCCAGGTTATAATACAATATATTTAATAATTATTATTTAAGCAAACCCCCAATAAAATGCATATACAAAACAATTAAAATTAATGTAAATTCCTAAATTCTTTATAATAGTTAAAATTTATAGACACATTGAATTATATTTATAGAAAATCAGATATGAATCAAACTATACAAGTTTAAAGTTATTATAATATTCTTTACAAAGCAGACCAAATATACCTTTAGAATTAACCTTATTCACAATTGAATTGCATTAAAATATCACAATGAAATATCACAGTATGGGTCCCTAGCTTCCAGACAAATATAATTAAGCTATTTAGCCCACAAATGATTCTATACAACCCTAATTAAAACACCAGAAATTATATATATTCTTACCGTAAACAGTCAATTTATATGTCAATTTATCTAAGCTGAAATAAATTCTTAATTATCTACAATTAAGACCAATTCTTATATATATATATATATATATATATATATATATATATATATATATATATATATATTTGTAAAGATATATTACACACCATAAATATTTACTTACAATAATGGGCCTGATTAAGAAATATGCAGCACAAAGGATATTTATCTAGCAAATAAATTAATTACTTAGCATACAAGAGTGTCTAGTTAAGACTACACAGGACTATGAATGCAAGCTAAAATACAAAATGCCCTATTAAATATACTACCAAATACCTTTGATTTAAATAATATATATATATTTATCAATCGCGTATACTTCACCAAAATAACCAAATCGACAATTCAGCTTCTAGAACTTCTTGTTTCACCTCATATGAAATAAGGGTATTTGCAATATGGATAATAAAAAGTAGCCCAATTTGCTTAAAGTGACTGTGTCCTAACGCAGCAAGTTATCAGTCCAGAGTTCAGCTAAAAAGTCAGCAGCCTCCTCTTTCCTCTTGCATTCAGCTTATATTATCTTAATCATTGGTGAAACGATATGGTAGGCCCTTCGGAAGCTTGTCTGTGATTCGTCCTTTGATCTGAACATCTCATAGGTTATTTTGGGAAACACCTCCCTGAGCAGCCAAATACCTTTTGGCTGTGATACCATTCCTGATCTATAGGTTGCAGCAGACACCCAGGAATGCAGATCTCATCATCAATATTGCTAACAATTTAATACATCCTTATAAAGTGATTATTCAACACACCATGATTCCTAGTACTAATAAGTTACATGTTCAAATACATATGGATCACACAGTACCATTTATTCTGATAATTTTAAGACCAAACGTTAATATATTCCACTTATAATATATTAAAATGCGTTTAAAATCATATTTTCTATTAAACGAATTAAAAGGATTATAATATCTTCATCATGGATTCACTTACTCTTTCAGCCGTCATCTTAATATGACATACATACCTTGAGAGCAGCAAACATATGTAATTTCATATAATTATATCCACATTGGATTACTATCCCATACAGATTAATATTTCATATCTTTATATCTCTCTTTGAGCGTATAAAACACATAGGATATTATTTAAAATACTAATTATATGTGTTTTTATTGGGTGCCTGAAAAATATAAAGGAATAGGTTATTAAAATTGGACATTTTAAATTTGACTGTATTGCTGTTTATTTAATTTCAGTATATACTTATCTAATATGTTACCGTTATACAAATAGACAATCTCATATCCATTATTTTGTACCTATTATTTGATAGTCTGAGGCACATATTAAATATTATATAGATAATTTGTTATCAAATGTACATAGGTTAAGATATTTTAAAATCTTTTTAAAACCATGATTTACATTTCTAGTTTGTCTGGAAATGAGGATGTGTATTGTAACTCAGCAGGGACAATTTAGCACTTAGATGAGGACAGCTGGATCCTCTGAACATGTTTGTAGATTCAACCATTCCCACAGACGGACCGTCTATTCCCCACAGGGGGCCTGTGAGTTCCTTACCCATCTTGGGTAGGAAGCCCACATATGGGCATATACCTCTGAGGGTTTCAAAATGCTAATATTTACTTTGAAGTGGCCCACTGATCTAAGAAATGACTGCCTGAAATAATTAGACCAAATGTTTCATTAATGAATGAGAGAGGGGGCTGATCTGTTACAGGGACGTCTAGAGTTTTACAAATAAAATTAATTATTTGGCATATACAACTATATATATATATATATATATATATATATATATATATATATATATATATATATATATATATTATTTGATAAGATTCATAGATATTCTGACATAAATCCCCCTTCCAATTTTAAATAGATGTAGGACAAATGTATTTGAATTGGCATAAAGTCAGTGGTACTTGGTGAGTGTATTGACCATTTGCATTATAGACAGTCTTTTATGAAGAGAGTCTGTTATTTTTGAGACCTTATGCTCATTTGCTAGGCATCTTTAAACTACAATATTTCTTTAGTGCATTTGGGGATATGACACTTCATTCTTCCTCTATGATTTGTAGTTGGGATCTAGGATGGCATGCTCGCAACTGATTTATATGGACCCATTTATCCATAAAATTATCATTTTTAGGTATCCTAATTTTGTAGGCGACTGGAGATATTTTGTCAGTAGCGACAAATGGACCCTTCCATGATGGAAGAAATTTCTTCTCCTTAACCTGATCTCTTCTAACGTTATACAGATAAACTTTATCATTTATTTCATATTCCTTTTTGGACGTTTTGAGATCATAATAGGTTTTAGTGACAGTTGCAGCCTTCTCTAAGTTCCTTTGAGCAAATGCAAAGGCATATTGCAGGTGCTTTCTTAGGTTTTCCACATATTGGTGTGTATTGGCAGCGTTTATCAAGTTCTGGTCTGATGTATGGTACAGTAGATGCTGAGGTAGAACCATTCTTCTGTAGAAAATATGGTGTGGTAGCCAAGCGCTAAGACAATCCCTTAAGCTGAATACAAATAAAGGGTCTAACCAACCCCCAAAGGAAAGAACTAGTGGTGAAATATTATGTACAGCGCCAATGTAGGCTAAGGGATAAATATAAACACTGAAAAATGAGATGTAGACCTGCTAAGGCTAAAAGGATTTAATACAAATTAGAATAGTATTTTGTTACAAATAATGGATAAAAACAATGGTATAGGTTGAAGAAGTTAAAATATGTTTGAAATCCCTATAAAAAACTCACAATGCGTGAATGACAGTTGGATCCAAGGGTAATGTGATGAAATAATAATATTGTAAAATCCACGTGTGAGTGCGAATAAACAAATAAGCGAAGTGTTTATGCAGCATAAATGTGCATAAATGTGCAGAGTGTTTTTACAACATAAGTGAGCAGCAAAGTGTGATAATGAAAGTATGAACACTGTATGCAAATACAAGAAGAAAGTCAAAAAACAATCCACAAAGTGATAATCAAATATTCACAAAAAATAATTGAACACTCTTGATGACACTGCAGTGCAAAGAAGAACAAAAAAGAACAAAAAATGAACAAAAAATAATAATAATCACAGGTGAGTTAATACCAATGAGTGACAAAATGTGGAAAAATGAGATGAGGTGACACAGGGAAAAAATGGAAAAAATATAAGTGGAAAAAATAAGATCAAAAATCCAGTAAAAAGCGAAAAAACAAAAGTGATGTTCAACAAATGTTAATAAAGATCAAAAAAGAACAAAAATTGTGTTGTAATCCAAATAACAGTAAATTAGAAATGGAATCACATGAAGGAACCTTGAATCCTGAGGGGGAGAGTTCCCAGGTGAATCCTGACAGCGGTCAGCTCTTTGTCCAATGTCCTAGAAATGTCCCTGTAGAAAAAGGATTAACATAGCGTAACAAGTCCTCAGAGTAGTTAAAATCTTAGAATAGTGCTTACCAACAGGTCTACGCGTTTCGGCCCCCAAAAAAGGCCTTTATCAAGACTGCTGAAGTGGTAAGCTGAGAGGCTTTAAATAACAGTGTCACTTAAGTGACCGGATGTGGCTCTGAGGTGCACTTCCGGTTTCGCCATAAGATAAAAAGAGTGTTTAACATATAAAATATGTGTAGAATATCACTCAGAGATAGAATTGTCCTATATTTTATTCCTAAGATTTGTATATATGTATTTGATGTCATTAGGTTCAATATATCTTAAGCACCCATAGTCGTGATGTCACTTCCGGTTTACCGTAGTAAACTTTTATGGCTGATCTTATGTTTTGATAGCCTAAGGTTGTGAACTTAAGTTAGGAGATGTAGTTTAAAGATGTGCTTTTGTATATTTAAAGCTCGATCACCTATATTTTTATGGTGACGATTTTGCAGGGATTTGATTGGTCGTGACATCATGACCCAGATTCTATGATCCTATTGGTGTTAGAAAGAGGTGTGTGGGTGTTGAACGCTGACATCTTGGTCCAATGTTGAAACCTACAGAAATATTTGGGAATCCACTTGCCCAAGTTATACCAATGCCAGTGAATAGTCTGCACTCATTATCAATGGTGGCATGGTAAGAGCAACCATCAACATATACCCAAGGTAATGTCTGACAATGGTCCTCATTGTATATCTTATACGGGGAAAGCAATTGTTCCTCCAGGAAATCATCTTCTGATAATTGTTCCCCAGGATCCTTAGCAGTACAGTTGTGGAGCTCAGCAAGTTCCTGTGTGACTGGATTCTTCTTATTCTTTGTGTAGCGAATTTCTAAAGGCCAGCCTTGTAAGGAAAGAGTCTAAGCTGTTATGCGGATATTAGACAAGTTCCCATCTCTTATTCTCTCACTTTGCAGATATAGCAAAGGCTGGTTGGCCGTTTCTACAATAATTTTCTCGCCCTGTATATAGCTGCGGAAATTTTGTAGAGCCCATACAGTAGATAAGAGGGCTTTTTCGCAATCGCTAAATTTTATTTCTACTGGGGATAGAGTTTTGCTCGCATTTGCTTAAATTATCATGCTTTTGGTATAAAACAGCACTCATGCTTATATCTGGTAACCTGTTCTAAGTAGAAAGGTTTACCACCTTTAGGGTAAGCTAAGCAAGGTGCTTGAGTGAGTTTTCTCTTCAGCTCCTTGATGGCTGTCTCACTCCAGTGCCATTTCCCATCCTTCTCCAGAAGAAGTAGTAATGGTTTAGCTAATTCTGCATAATTATCAATACATTTGCGAGAATAATTTGTCATACCCAGGAATGATCTCAATTCCTTTAAGTTACTTGGGTTTTTAGAATTTATTATAGCTTCCACCTTTTTCTTCTGAGGATTTAACCCTTCAGGAGTAAATTCATGTCCTAAGAAGTTTACACGAGTGCGGAACCATTGAGCATTTTGTAGGGATAATTTGACACCTGCCCTTTTAAGTTGGCTGAGGACATGTTTAAGTTCTGTGATGTGTTTTACAAAGTCTGTGCGTTTGATTAAAACATCATCAACATAAGATAAGGTCCCCATTTCCAGTGCATCAGGCATAGCCTTATGCATGAATACAGCAATTTCATGTCCTGAATTTATGTATCCAAATGGGAGTCTCTGGAATGCATACTGGACTTTTTGGAATGAGAATGCAAGCTTATACTGGTCCTCTTCATGTACCTTTATGGTCCAATATTTCTGTGCACAATCAATGGCAGTGAATATTTTAGATCCCTGCATCTGTGCTAGGCACTGGTCAATATATGGCACAGGCCAGCCAGACATGTACTGTTTAGCTGTCTTAAATCAGCATACAAACGCCATTATCCATTGAGCTTAAGAACACCTAGAATAGGATTGTTATAAGAGCTGTGCACCTGTCGGATAATACCTCTTTCTTCCAAGTTCCTTATGATTTCTGCAAGAGAATCATATGAGGCTAAAGAAAGTCTGTATTGTTTAACAAAGACAGGTGGTGCATTGGAATCGGTTTGGATTCTTGCAGTGTGCCTTGCAATGTGCAGGTCTGTAGTCCCACAGTCATAAGAATCCCTAGCAAAAATATCCTTGTACTCCATCAGGAGTTTTCATAGCTGTCGGCGTTCATCATCATTGGAACAGCCATTAGCTAAAGATATTTGCTCTTCGACTATTTGCTGAAATCCTGAAAAGATTTCAGGCTGTCCTATTTCATAGGCTTCTTCCAACCTAGAGGTGAGGTCCCCTTGATTATAATTTATATTGCCCCCATGACTCTGGGTTTTGGGGTATTCTTAAATAGTGTGGAGTCCCCCAGGCGCCTAACTACGGAGGCAGAGGGGAAAATTGATAATGATGATCAGGTAGAGGTGGAAAGTTAAAAGCTTAAAATTTATTATAAACAATCAACATCCTATTGTACACATAATATTACAAATTCATGGATCCATGAGAAATTTTAAAACAATGTAGAATAAAACAATGTAAAACAATATAAAATCAGTGAGCAAATCGGATAGCATTAATAACATCAATCGTGATGACAATGTATGTGGCAACCCACAGTGGGGTATATAGGATAAAAATAGGATAAAAATAGTGTGATAGGGAATGCGGTGAAATTGTAATATTGAAAACTCTATAATAGTGATAAAAAATCTTCTTTAATGTGTGGGTCTTCTTAATTATAAAAAGTCTTATGAATAAAGTTCATCAGTGGTGTGTTTAATTGAAGAAATTTAATAGTCCCAAGTGGTAAAAAGCAAAAAATTGATGTGGTGATAAAAATAAATGTTCAAGGTGTGTCCAGCAGTGAAAAAAATATATAAAAACAGAAAAAAGCAAAAGCCGTGAAAAATGTGAAAAAATTAAAAAAAAATACACATAAAAAAATCAGTGGATGTGTATGACTAAAGATAAATAATGTCACAAATAGTGTCACAAATCTTCTAATGAATACAACTTAGTGATCCCAAGGTAAATGTAAGAAGAATATCCAAAATAGAATAATCCGATAACCTATAAGAAAATAAAGGAAAACAACATAGAGCAATAACGTCTTCCACAATAATAGCAATGTAGGAATTATGCTTACTAATCAGCCAGTGATTTTCTTTCAGCCAGTGATTTTTCTTGCTGTTTGATCGGCTGATCAAAAACTAGAGAGACTTATTCAATTTTACAGATGCCTTCCTCTGAGCTGAAGGGATACATAGACTGAATAGTAAATATCCCCTCTGGCATAGATGCAAAGGATTGTTCTATTAATTGTTCTTCAGTTAAATATTCTTCAGGTATTAGCCCAAATATATTATTCTGGAATCCAAAAGTGTAATAACTTGATTCCAGCGCATATCCTATGGTAGTTCCCTTGGATAAGGTTATATCCTGTGGGGTCATGTTATGCACAATAATATGTATTGGAATAGTTATAATATATATGTATATACACATAGTAACACATAAATATATATGTATATACACATATTAACACATAAATATATATGTATATACACATAGTAACACATAAATATATATGTATATACACATAGTAACACATAAATATATATGTATATACACATAGTAACACATAAATATATATGTATATACACATAGTAACACATAAATATATATGTATACACATAATAACACATAAATATATATATGTATATACACATAGTAACACATAAATATATATGTATATACACATAGTAACACATAAATATATCTGTATATACACATAGTAACACATAAATATATCTGTATATACACATAGTAACACTTAAATATATATGTATATACACATAATAACATAAATATATATGTATATACACATAATAACATAAATATATATGTATATACACATACTAACACATAAATATATATGTATATACACATATTAACACATAAATATATATGTATATACACATAGTAACACATAAATATAAATGTATATACACATAATAACACATAAATATATATGTATATACACATAGTAACACATAAATATATATGTATATACACATAACACATAAATATATATGTATATACACATAGTAACACATAAATATATATGGGAAGTCTCCCTATGGGTGATGGGGGAAACCAGACGTGGACTCCTTGCTCAGTGTGCTTAGAGGAATGTGGCTGCACCTCACTGACGAGGCCCATAGGAGGCCGAAACGATCGTCTGGGGTTGTCATGTTCCTTGTTCAGAGGAGAATTGCCTGGTATTTCGGGGCTGGACTGACCTTACTTGGCGGGATCAGACTGATATACTTCAGGAAAGATTTCTTCTGTGAAAAGCACACTGGTCTAAGAGAGGCTGCTTCCGGGTGGTAAATCGCCATAGAACAAGCCACTGAGCTGTTGTTCATTCCTGGTAGAGCGCTTCTCTCTTTGTATGCAAATTATTATGACCCTGGGGAAGTCTCCCTATGGGTGATGGGGGAAACCAGACGTGGACTCCTTGCTCAGTGTTCTTAGAGGAATGTGGCTGCACCTCACTGACGAGGCCCATAGGAGGCCGAAACGATTGTCTGGGGTTGTCATGTTCCTTGTTCAGAGGAGAATTGCCTGGTATTTCGGGGCTGGACTGACCTTACTTGGCGGGATCAGACTGATATACTTCAGGAAAGTTTTCTTCTGTGAAAAGCACACTGGTCTAAAAGAGGCTGCTTCCGGGTGGTAAATCGCCATAGAACAAGCCACTGAGCTGTTGTTCGTTCCTGGTAGAGCGCTTCTCTCTTTGTATGCAAATTATTATGACCCTGGGGAAGTCTCCCTATGGGTGATGGGGGAAACCAGACGTGGACTCCTTGCTCAGTGTGCTTAGAGGAATGTGGCTGCACCTCACTGACGAGGCCCATAGGAGGCCGAAACGATAATCTGGGGTTGTCATGTTCCTTGTTCAGAGGAGAATTGCCTGGTATTTCGGGGCTGGACTGACCTTACTTGGCGGGATCAGACTGATATATTTCAGGAAAGTTTTCTTCTGTGAAAAGCACACTGGTCTAAAAGAGGCTTCTTCCGGGTGGTAAATCGCCATAGAACAAGCCACTGAGCTGTTGTTCGTTCCTGGTAGAGCGCTTCTCTCTTTGTATGCAAATATAGACATAGTAACACATAAATATATATGTATATACACATAGTAACACATAAATATATATGTATATACACATAGTAACACAAATATATATATATATATATATATATATATATATATATATATATATATATATATATATATATATATATAAATATATATATATATATATATACACATAACACATAAATATATATGTATATACACATAGTAACAAATAAATATATATGTATATACACATAGTAACACATATATATATATATATATGTATATACACATAGTAACACATAAATATATATGTATATACACATAGTAACACAAATATATATATATATATATATATATATATATATATATATATATATATGTATATACACATAACACATAAATATATATGTATATACACATAGTAACAAATAAATATATATGTATATACACATAGTAACACATAAATATATATGTATATACACATACTAACACATAAATATATATGTATATACACATAGTAACACATAAATATATATGTATATACACATAATAACACATAAATATATCTGTATAAACACATAATAACACATAAATAAATATATATGTATAAACATATAGTAACACACAAATATATATGTATATACACATAATAACACATAAATATATATGTATATACACATAGTAACACATAAATATATATGTATATACACATAATAACACATAAATATATATGTATATACACATAGTAACACATAAATATATATGTATATACACATAATAACACATAAATATATATGCATATACACACAGTAACAAATAAATATATATGCATAATCACATAGTAACACATAAATATATATGTATATACACATAGTAACACATAAATAAATATGTATATACACATAGTAACACATAAATATATATATGTATATACACATAGTAAGACATAAATATATATGTATATACACATAATAACACATAAATATATATGTATATAAACATAGTAACACATAAATATATATGTATATACACATAGTAATACATAAATATATATGTATATACACATAGTAAAACATAAATATATATGTATATACACATACTAACACATAAATATATATGTATATACACATAGTAAGACATAAGTATATATGTATATACACATAGTAACACATAAATATATATGTATACACACATAGTAACACATAAATATATATGTATATACACATACTAACACATAAATATATATGTATATACACATAGTAACACATAAATATATATGTATATACACACAGTAACACATAAATATATATATGTATATACACATAGTAACACATACATATATATGTATATACACATAGTAACACATAAATATATATGTATATACACATAGTAACACACAAATATTTATGTATATACACATAGTAACACAAATATATATATATATATATATATATATATATATATATATATATATATATATATATATATATATACACACACATAGTAACACATAAATATATATGTATATACACACAGTAACACATAAATATATATGTATATACACACAGTAACACATAAATATATATGCATATACACATAGTAACACATAAATATATATGTATATACACATAGTAACACATAAATATATATGTATATACACATAGTAACACATAAATATATATGTATATACACATAATAACACATAAATATATATGTATATACACATACTAACACATAAATATATGTATATACACATAATAACACATAAATATATGTATATACACATAATAACACATAAATATATGTATATACACATAATAACACATAAATATATGTATATACACATAGTAACACATAAATATATCTGTATATACACATAGTAACACATAAATATATATGTATATACACATAGTAACACATAAACATATCTGTATATACACATAGTAACACATAAATATATATGTATGTATATACACATAATAACACATAAATATATATGTATATACACATAGTAACACATAAATATATATGTATGTACACATAATAACAATTATATATATATATATATACATAGTGACACATAAATATATATGTATATACACATAGTAACACATAAATATATATGTATATACACATAGTAACACATAAATATATATAGGTATATACACATAGTAACACATACATATATATGTATATACACATACTAACACATAAATATATCTGTATATACACATACTAACACATAAATATATATTTATATAAACATAGTAACACATAAATATATATGTATATACACATAGTAACACATAAATATATATGTATATACACATAGTAACAAATAAATATATATGTATATACACATAGTAACAAATAAATATATATGTATATACACATAATAACACATAAATATATATGTATATACACACAGTAACACATAAATATATATGCATATACACATAGTAACACATAAATATATATGTATATACACATAGTAACACATAAATATATATGTATATACACATAATAACACATAAATATATATGTATATACACATAATAACACAAATATATATGTATATACACATAATAACATATAAATATATATGTATATACACATAGTAACACATAAATATATATGTATATACACATAGTAACACATAAATATATATGTATATACACATAGTAACACATAAATATATATGTATATACACATAATAACACATAAATATATATGGATATACACATACTAACACATAAATATATATGTATATACACATAGTAACACATAAATATATATGTATATACACATAATAACACATAAATATATGTATATACACATAATACCACATAAATATATGTATATACACATAATACCACATAAATATATGTATATACACATAATAACACATAAATATATATGTATATACACATAGTAACACATAAATATATATGTATGTATATACACATAATAACACATAAATATATATGTATATACACATACTAACACATAAATATATATGTATATACACATAGTAAGACATAAATATATATGTATATACACATAGTAACACATAAATATATATGAATACACACATAGTAACACATAAATATATATGTATATACACATACTAACACATAAATATATATGTATATACACATAGTAACACATAAATATATATGTATATACACACAGTAACACATAAATATATATGTATATACACATAGTAACACATACATATATATGTATATACACATAGTAACACATAAATATATATGTATATACACATAGTAACACATAAATATATATGTATATACACATAGTAACACACAAATATTTATGTATATACACATAGTAACACAAATATATATATATATATATATATATATACACACACACACATAGTAACACATAAATATATATGTATATACACACAGTAACACATAAATATATATGTATATACACACAGTAACACATAAATATATATGCATATACACATAGTAACACATAAATATATATGTATATACACATAGTAACACATAAATATATATGTATATACACATAATAACACATAAATATATATGTATATACACATAATAACACAAATATATATGTATATACACATAATAACACATAAATATATATGTATATACACATAGTAACACATAAATATATATGTATATACACATAGTAACACATAAATATATATGTATATACACATAGTAACACATAAATATATATGTATATACACATAATAACACATAAATATATATGTATATACACATACTAACACATAAATATATGTATATACACATAATAACACATAAATATATGTATATACACATAATAACACATAAATATATGTATATACACATAATAACACATAAATATATGTATATACACATAGTAACACATAAATATATCTGTATATACACATAGTAACACATAAATATATATGTATATACACATAGTAACACATAAACATATCTGTATATACACATAGTAACACATAAATATATATGTATGTATATACACATAATAACACATAAATATATATGTATATACACATAGTAACACATAAATATATATGTATGTACACATAATAACAATTTTATATATATATATATATATATATATATATATATATATATATATATATACATAGTGACACATAAATATATATGTATATACACATAGTAACACATAAATATATATGTATATACACATAATAACACATAAATATATATGTATATACACATAGTAACACATACATATATATGTATATACACATACTAACACATAAATATATCTGTATATACACATACTAACACATAAATATATATTTATATAAACATAGTAACATAAATATATATGTATATACACATAGTAACACATAAATATATATGTATATACACATAGTAACAAATAAATATATATGTATATACACATAGTAACAAATAAATATATATGTATATACACATAATAACACATAAATATATATGTATATACACATAGTAACACATAAATATATATGTATATACACATAGTAACAAATAAATATATATGTATATACACATAATAACACATAAATATATATGTATATACACATAGTAACACATAAATATATATGTATATACACATAGTAACAAATAAATAGATATGTATATACACATAGTAACACATAAATGTATATGTATATACACATAATAACAAATAAATAGATATGTATATACACATAGTAACACATAAATATATATGTATATACACATAATAACACATAAATATATATGTATATACACATAGTAACACATAAATATATATGTATATACACATAGTAACAAATAAATAGATATGTATATACACATAGTAACACATAAATATATATGTATATACACATAATAACACATAAATATATATGTATATACACATAGTAACACATAAATATATATGTATATACACATAGTAACAAATAAATAGATATGTATATACACATAGTAACAAATAAATAGATATGTATATACACATAATAACACATAAATATATATGTATATACACATAATAACACATAAATATATATGTATATACACATAATAACACATAAATATATATGTATATACACATAGTAACACATAAATATGTAACACATAAATATATATGCATATACACATAATAACACATAAATATATATGTATATACACATAGTAACACATAAATATATATGTATATACACATAATAACACATAAATATATATGCATATACACATAGTAACACATAAATATATATGTATATACACATAGTAACACATAAATATATCTGTATATACACATACTAACACATAAATATATATTTATATAAACATAGTAACATAAATATATATGTATATACACATAGTAACACATAAATATATATGTATATACACATAGTAACAAATAAATATATATGTATATACACATAGTAACAAATAAATATATATGTATATACACATAATAACACATAAATATATATGTATATACACATAGTAACACATAAATATATATGTATATACACATAGTAACAAATAAATATATATGTATATACACATAATAACACATAAATATATATGTATATACACATAGTAACACATAAATATATATGTATATACACATAGTAACAAATAAATAGATATGTATATACACATAGTAACACATAAATGTATATGTATATACACATAATAACAAATAAATAGATATGTATATACACATAGTAACACATAAATATATATGTATATACACATAATAACACATAAATATATATGTATATACACATAGTAACACATAAATATATATGTATATACACATAGTAACAAATAAATAGATATGTATATACACATAGTAACACATAAATATATATGTATATACACATAATAACACATAAATATATATGTATATACACATAGTAACACATAAATATATATGTATATACACATAGTAACAAATAAATAGATATGTATATACACATAGTAACAAATAAATAGATATGTATATACACATAATAACACATAAATATATATGTATATACACATAATAACACATAAATATATATGTATATACACATAATAACACATAAATATATATGTATATACACATAGTAACACATAAATATGTAACACATAAATATATATGCATATACACATAATAACACATAAATATATATGTATATACACATAGTAACACATAAATATATATGTATATACACATAATAACACATAAATATATATGCATATACACATAGTAACACATAAATATATATGTATATACACATAGTAACACATAAATATATCTGTATATACACACAATAACAAATAAATATATATGCATAATCACATAGTAACACATAAATATATATGTATATACACATAGTAACACATAAATAAATATGTATATACACATAGTAAGACATAAATATATATGTATATACACATAGTAACACATAAATATATCTGTATATACACATAGTAACACATAAATATATATGTATATACACATAGTAACACATAAATCTATATGTATATACACATAATAACACATAAATATATATGTATATACACATAATAACACATAAATATTTATGTATATACACATAGTAACACATAAATATATATGTATATACACATAATAACACATAAATATATATGTATATACACATACTAACACATAAATATATATGTATATACACATACTAACACATAAATAATAACACATAGTAACATATAAATATACAGTATATGTATATACACATAGTAACACATAAATATATATGTATATACACATACTAACACATAAATATATATGTATATACACATACTAACACATAAATATATATGTATATACACATAGTAACACATAAATATATATATGTATATACACATAATAACACATAAATATATATGTATATACACATAGTAACATATAAATATACAGTATATGTATATACACATAGTAACACATAAATATATATGTATATACACATAGTAACACATAAATCTATATGTATATACACATAATAACACATAAATATATATGTATATACACATAATAACACATAAATATTTATGTATATACACATAGTAACACATAAATATATATGTATATACACATACTAACACATAAATATATATGTATATACACATACTAACACATAAATATATATGTATATACACATACTAACACATAAATATATATGTATATACACATAGTAACACATAAATATATATGTATATATATACATAGTAACACATAAATATATATGTATATACACATAATAACACATAAATATATATGTATATACACATAGTAACATATAAATATACAGTATATGTATATACACATAGTAACACATAAATATATATGTATATACACATAGTAACACATAAATATATATGTATATACACACACATAGTAACACATAAATATATATGTATATACACATAGTAACACATAAATATATATGTATATACACATAGTAACAAATAAATAGATATGTATATACACATAGTAACACATAAATGTATATGTATATACACATAATAACAAATAAATAGATATGTATATACACATAGTAACACATAAATATATATGTATATACACATAATAACACATAAATATATATGTATATACACATAGTAACACATAAATATATATGTATATACACATAGTAACAAATAAATAGATATGTATATACACATAGTAACACATAAATATATATGTATATACACATAATAACACATAAATATATATGTATATACACATAGTAACACATAAATATATATGTATATACACATAGTAACAAATAAATAGATATGTATATACACATAGTAACAAATAAATAGATATGTATATACACATAATAACACATAAATATATATGTATATACACATAATAACACATAAATATATATGTATATACACATAATAACACATAAATATATATGTATATACACATAGTAACACATAAATATGTAACACATAAATATATATGCATATACACATAATAACACATAAATATATATGTATATACACATAGTAACACATAAATATATATGTATATACACATAATAACACATAAATATATATGCATATACACATAGTAACACATAAATATATATGTATATACACATAGTAACACATAAATATATCTGTATATACACATACTAACACATAAATATATATTTATATAAACATAGTAACATAAATATATATGTATATACACATAGTAACACATAAATATATATGTATATACACATAGTAACAAATAAATATATATGTATATACACATAGTAACAAATAAATATATATGTATATACACATAATAACACATAAATATATATGTATATACACATAGTAACACATAAATATATATGTATATACACATAGTAACAAATAAATATATATGTATATACACATAATAACACATAAATATATATGTATATACACATAGTAACACATAAATATATATGTATATACACATAGTAACAAATAAATAGATATGTATATACACATAGTAACACATAAATGTATATGTATATACACATAATAACAAATAAATAGATATGTATATACACATAGTAACACATAAATATATATGTATATACACATAATAACACATAAATATATATGTATATACACATAGTAACACATAAATATATATGTATATACACATAGTAACAAATAAATAGATATGTATATACACATAGTAACACATAAATATATATGTATATACACATAATAACACATAAATATATATGTATATACACATAGTAACACATAAATATATATGTATATACACATAGTAACAAATAAATAGATATGTATATACACATAGTAACAAATAAATAGATATGTATATACACATAATAACACATAAATATATATGTATGTACACATAGTAACACATAAATATATATGTATATACACATACTAACACATAAATATATATGTATATACACATACTAACACATAAATATATATGTATATACACATAGTAACACATAAATATATATGTATATACACATAATAAAACATAAATATATATGTATATACACATAGTAACATATAAATATACAGTATATGTATATACACATAGTAACACATAAATATACATGTATATACACATAGTAACACATAAATATATATGTATATACACATAGTAACACATACATATATATGTATATACACATAATAACACATAAATATATATGTATATACACATAATAACACATAAATATATATGTATATACACATAGTAACACATAAATATATATGTATATACACATAATAACACATGAATATATATGTATATACACATAGTAACACATAAATATATATGTATATACACATAATAACACGTAAATAAATATGTATATACACATAATAACACATAAATATATATGTATATACACATAGTAACACATAAATATATATGTATATACACATAGTAACAAATAAATATATATGTATATACACATAATACCACATAAATATATATGTATATACACATAGTAACACATAAATATATATCTATATACACATAATAACACATAAATATATATGTATATACACATAGTAACACATACATATACTGTATAGGTATATACACATAATAACACATAAATATATGTATATACACATATTAACACATAAATATATATATGTATATACACATAATAACACATAAATATATCTGTATATACACATAGTAACACATAAATATATCTGTATATACACATATTAACACATAAATATATATGTATATACACATAGTAACACATAAATATATCTGTATATACACATGATAACACATAAATATATATGTATATACACATAGTAACATAAATATATATGTATATACACAGAGTAACACATAAATATATATGTATATACACATAGTAACACATAAACATATATGTATATACACATACTAACACATAAATATATATGTATATACACATAGTAACACATAAATATATATGTATATACACATATTAACACATAAATATATATGTATATACACATAGTAACACATAAATATATATGTATATACACATAGTAACACATAAATATATATGTATATACACATAGTAACACATAAATATATATGTATATACACATAGTAACACATAAATATATATGTATATACACATAGTAACACATAAATATATATGTATATATACATAGTAACACATAAATATATATGTATATACACATAGTAACACATAAATATATATATGTATATACACATAATAACACATAAATATATATTTATATACACATAATAACACATAAATATATATGTATATACACATAATAACACATAAGTATATCTGTATATACACATAGTAACACATAAATATATATGTATATACACATAGTAACACATAAATATATATGTATATGCACATAATAACACATAAATATATATGTATATATACACATACTAACACATAAATATATATGTATATACATATAGTAACACATAAATATATATGTATATACACATAGTAACACATAAATATATATGTATATACACATAGTAACACATAAATATATATGTATATACACATAGTAACACATAAATATATATGTATATACACATAGTAACACATAAATATATATGTATATACACATAGTAACACATAAATATATATGTATATACACAGAGTAACACATAAATATATATGTATACACACATACTAACACATAAATATATATGTATATACACATACTAACACATAAATATATATGTATATACATATAGTAACACATAAATATATATGTATATACACATAGTAACACATAAATATATATGTATATACACATAGTAACACATAAATATATATGTATATACACATAGTAACACATAAATATATATGTATATATACATAGTAACACATAAATATATATGTATATACACATAGTAACACATAAATATATATGTATACACACATACTAACACATAAATATATATGTATATACACATACTAACACATAAATATATATGTATATACACATAATAACACATAAATATATATGTATATACACATAGTAACACATAAATATATATGTATATACACATAGTAACACATAAATATATATGTATATACACATAATAACACATAAATATATATGTATATACACATAGTAACACATAAATATATATGTATATACACATAGTAACACATAAATATATATGTATATACACAGAGTAACACATAAATATATATGTATATACACATAATAACACATAAATATATATGTATATACACATAGTAACACATAAATATATATGTATATACACATAGTAACAAATAAATAGATATGTATATACACATAGTAACACATAAATGTATATGTATATACACATAATAACAAATAAATAGATATGTATATACACATAGTAACACATAAATATATATGTATATACACATAATAACACATAAATATATATGTATATACACATAGTAACACATAAATATATATGTATATACACATAGTAACAAATAAATAGATATGTATATACACATAGTAACACATAAATATATATGTATATACACATAATAACACATAAATATATATGTATATACACATAGTAACACATAAATATATATGTATATACACATAGTAACAAATAAATAGATATGTATATACACATAGTAACAAATAAATAGATATGTATATACACATAATAACACATAAATATATATGTATATACACATAATAACACATAAATATATATGTATATACACATAATAACACATAAATATATATGTATATACACATAGTAACACATAAATATGTAACACATAAATATATATGCATATACACATAATAACACATAAATATATATGTATATACACATAGTAACACATAAATATATATGTATATACACATAATAACACATAAATATATATGCATATACACATAGTAACACATAAATATATATGTATATACACATAGTAACACATAAATATATATGTATATACACATACTAACACATAAATATATATATATACACATAATAACACATAAATATATCTGTATATACACACAATAACAAATAAATATATATGCATAATCACATAGTAACACATAAATATATATGTATATACACATAGTAACACATAAATAAATATGTATATACACATAGTAAGACATAAATATATATGTATATACACATAGTAACACATAAATATATCTGTATATACACATAGTAACACATAAATATATATGTATATACACATAGTAACACATAAATCTATATGTATATACACATAATAACACATAAATATATATGTATATACACATAATAACACATAAATATTTATGTATATACACATAGTAACACATAAATATATATGTATATACACATAATAACACATAAATAAATATGTATATACACATAGTAAGACATAAATATATATGTATATACACATAGTAACACATAAATATATCTGTATATACACATAGTAACACATAAATATATATGTATATACACATACTAACACATAAATATATATGTATATACACATACTAACACATAAATATATATGTATATACACATAGTAACACATAAATATATATATGTATATACACATAATAACACATAAATATATATGTATATACACATAGTAACATATAAATATACAGTATATGTATATACACATAGTAACACATAAATATATATGTATATACACATAGTAACACATAAATCTATATGTATATACACATAATAACACATAAATATATATGTATATACACATAATAACACATAAATATTTATGTATATACACATAGTAACACATAAATATATATGTATATACACATACTAACACATAAATATATATGTATATACACATACTAACACATAAATATATATGTATATACACATACTAACACATAAATATATATGTATATACACATAGTAACACATAAATATATATGTATATATATACATAGTAACACATAAATATATATGTATATACACATAATAACACATAAATATATATGTATATACACATAGTAACATATAAATATACAGTATATGTATATACACATAGTTACACATAAATATATATGTATATACACATAGTAACACATAAATATATATGTATATACACACACATAGTAACACATAAATATATATGTATATACACATAGTAACACATAAATATATATGTATGTACACATAGTAACACATAAATATATATGTATATACACATACTAACACATAAATATATATGTATATACACATACTAACACATAAATATATATGTATATACACATAGTAACACATAAATATATATGTATATATATACATAGTAACACATAAATATATATGTATATACACATAATAAAACATAAATATATATGTATATACACATAGTAACATATAAATATACAGTATATGTATATACACATAGTAACACATAAATATATATGTATATACACATAGTAACACATAAATATATATGTATATACACATATTAACACATAAATATATATGTATATACACATAGTAACACATAAATATACATGTATATACACATAGTAACACATAAATATATATGTATATACACATAGTAACACATACATATATATGTATATACACATAATAACACATAAATATATATGTATATACACATAATAACACATAAATATATATGTATATACACATAGTAACACATAAATATATATGTATATACACATAATAACACATGAATATATATGTATATACACATAGTAACACATAAATATATATGTATATACACATAATAACACGTAAATAAATATGTATATACACATAATAACACATAAATATATATGTATATACACATACTAACACATAAAAATATATGTATATACACATAGTAACACATAAATATATATATGTATATACACATAATAACACATAAATATATATGTATATACACATAGTAACATATAAATATACAGTATATGTATATACACATAGTAACACATAAATATATATGTATATACACATAGTAACACATACATATCTATATGTATATACACATAATAACACATAAATATATATGTATATACACATAATAACACATAAATATTATGTATATACACATAGTAACACATAAATATATATGTATATACACATACTAACACATAAATATATCTGTATATACACATACTAACACATAAATATATATGTATATACACATACTAACACATAAATATATATGTATATACACATAGTAACACATAAATATATCTGTATATATATACATAGTAACACATAAATATATATGTATATACACATAGTAACATAAATATATATGTATATACACATAGTAACACATAAATATATATGTATATACACATAGTTACACATAAATATATATGTATATACACATAGTAACACATAAATATATATGTATATACACACACATAGTAACACATAAATATATATGTATATACACATATTAACACATAAATATATATGTATATACACATAGTAACACATAAATATATATGTATATACACATAGTAACACATAAATATATATGTATATACACATAGTAACACATAAATATATATGTATATACACATAGTAACACATAAATATATATGTATATACACATAGTAACACATAAATATATATGTATATACACATAGTAACACATAAATATATATGTATATACACATAGTAACACATAAATATATATGTATATACACATAGTAACACATAAATATATATATGTATATACACATAATAACACATAAATATATATTTATATACACATAATAACACATAAATATATATGTATATACACACAATAACACATAAATATATATGTATATACACATACTAACATATAAATATATATGTATATACACATAGTAACACATACATATATATGTATATACACATAATAACACATAAGTATATCTGTATATACACATAGTAACACATAAATATATATGTATATACACATAGTAACACATAAATATATATGTAAATGCACATAATAACACATAAATATATATGTATATATACACATACTAACACATAAATATATATGTATATACATATAGTAACACATAAATATATATGTATATACACATAGTAACACATAAATATATATGTATATACACATAGTAACACATAAATATATATGTATATACACATAGTAACACATAAATATATATGTATATACACATAGTAACACATAAATATATATGTATATACACATAGTAACACATAAATATATATGTATATACACAGAGTAACACATAAATATATATGTATACACACATACTAACACATAAATATATATGTATATACACATAGTAACACATAAATATATATGTATATACACATAGTAACACATAAATATATATGTATATACACATAGTAACACATAAATATATATGTATATATACATAGTAACACATAAATATATATGTATATACACATAGTAACACATAAATATATATGTATACACACATACTAACACATAAATATATATGTATATACACATACTAACACATAAATATATATGTATATACACATAATAACACATAAATATATATGTATATACACATAGTAACACATAAATATATATGTATATACACATAGTAACACATAAATATATATGTATATACACATAATAACACATAAATATATATGTATATACACATAGTAACACATAAATATATCTGTATATACACATATTAACACATAAATATATATGTATATACACATAGTAACACATAAATATATCTGTATATACACATGATAACACATAAATATATATGTATATACACATAGTAACATAAATATATATGTATATACACAGAGTAACACATAAATATATATGTATATACACATAGTAACACATAAACATATATGTATATACACATACTAACACATAAATATATATGTATATACACATAGTAACACATAAATATATATGTATATACACATATTAACACATAAATATATATGTATATACACATAGTAACACATAAATATATATGTATATACACATAGTAACACATAAATATATATGTATATACACATAGTAACACATAAATATATATGTATATACACATAGTAACACATAAATATATATGTATATACACATAGTAACACATAAATATATATGTATATACACATAGTAACACATAAATATATATGTATATACACATAGTAACACATAAATATATATGTATATACACATAGTAACACATAAATATATATATGTATATACACATAATAACACATAAATATATATTTATATACACATAATAACACATAAATATATATGTATATACACACAATAACACATAAATATATATGTATATACACATACTAACATATAAATATATATGTATATACACATAGTAACACATACATATATATGTATATACACATAATAACACATAAGTATATCTGTATATACACATAGTAACACATAAATATATATGTATATACACATAGTAACACATAAATATATATGTAAATGCACATAATAACACATAAATATATATGTATATATACACATACTAACACATAAATATATATGTATATACATATAGTAACACATAAATATATATGTATATACACATAGTAACACATAAATATATATGTATATACACATAGTAACACATAAATATATATGTATATACACATAGTAACACATAAATATATATGTATATACACATAGTAACACATAAATATATATGTATATACACATAGTAACACATAAATATATATGTATATACACAGAGTAACACATAAATATATATGTATACACACATACTAACACATAAATATATATGTATATACACATAGTAACACATAAATATATATGTATATACACATAGTAACACATAAATATATATGTATATACACATAGTAACACATAAATATATATGTATATATACATAGTAACACATAAATATATATGTATATACACATAGTAACACATAAATATATATGTATATACACATACTAACACATAAATATATATGTATATACACATACTAACACATAAATATATATGTATATACACATAGTAACACATAAATATATATGTATATACACATAGTAACACATAAATATATATGTATATACACATAGTAACACATAAATATATATGTATATACACATAGTAACACATAAATATATATGTATATACACATAGTAACACATAAATATATATGTATATACACATAGTAACACATAAATATATATGTATATACACATAGTAACACATAAATATATATGTATATACACATAGTAACACATAAATATATATGTATATACACATAGTAACACATAAATATATATGTATATACACATAGTAACACATAAATATATATGTATATACACATAATAACACATAAATATATATGTATATACACATAGTAACACATAAATATATATGTATATACACATAGTAACACATAAATATATATGTATATACACATAGTAACACATAAATATATCTGTATATACACATAGTAACACATAAATATATATGTATATACACATAGTAACACATAAATATATATTATATACACATAGTAACACATA